>NC_092866.1:4430442-4461177 GCF_032062135.1 Pyxicephalus adspersus | reverse complement strand
CATGAGTGACTTTCAACAATAAATGTGTACTGTAGTCTTCTTCATGGAAAAATAAGACATCCCCTGAAAATAAGACCTAGTGTGTTTTTGGGAGCCAAAAAAATATAAGACAGTGTCTTATTTTCGGGGAAACACGGTACTTATGATAGAGCCAACTAATGTGCTAATGATAGAGGCCATGAAGTCTTCAAAAATGGAGTCAACAGAGGTGCTCTTAATAGAAGCAATAAACCCCAAAAGATGGAGGCAACAGAGGTGGGTTCAACAGGGACCTTACGGATAACATCATTGGAGGCAATATGGCTAATATTGGAGGCCATTGAGGCTGTAATGATGAAGTCAACAGAGGAGCTTATGATAAAGGCAAACAGATGATGGAAGCAACAGAAGTGCTAAAAAAACTTATGGTGGAGACAACAGGGACACTAATGGCAAAATCAATTAACTTTTAATGATGGAGATACCAAAGGTGCTCATGGGGAAAGCATTGGAGGCACTAATAATAGAGGAGCTAATGATGGGGTCAACAGAGACCTTAAGAGTGTAGCCAAAACATGTTCTAATGATGGAGTCAAAGGAAATGGTAATGATGAAATCAACTGCAGTACGAACAATGGAGTCAGCAGATGCTCTCATGATCAAGGCCGAGGAGGTACAAATAATGGAGTCAACAGAAACTGTAGTGTAGCCAGTGGAAGTGTTAATAATGGAATCAACATAGATACTCCTGAGGAAGGCAAAACACTTAACTAATTGGGGTGCTGTAAATGGAGGAGCTAATGGTGCTCATGATGAAAGCAATGGAAACACCAATGATGGAACCAACAGAGACCATAAGGGTGTAGCCAACAGAAGTCCTAATGATGGACTCCATGGAGGCACCAATGATGGAGTCAAGGAAATGGTAATGATGAAATCAATCGAGGTGCAAATAATGGGGTTATCATGATAGAGGAAGAGAAGGCACTTAAGATGGAATCAACAGAAACCTTAAGAGTGGAACCAGTGGAAGTGTTAATGATGGAGGCCATGAAGACTCTAAAAATGGAGTCAACAGAAGTGCTCATAATGGAAAGCAAAATAAACCCAAATAATGGAGGCAACAGATGTGCCAATAAATGGAGGAGCTAATGATGAAGTCAACAGAGACCTTAATGATATCATCCTTGGAGGCAACAACAGAATGTTCTTTTGATTGAGTTACCAAAGGTGCTAATGGTAAAAATAATAGAGGCACTAATAATGGAGGGGGTAATGATGGAGTCCATCAAGATCTTAATATTGTAGCCAACACATGTTCTAATTATGTATTCAAAGGAAATGGTAATGATTAAACGAGCGGCAGTAAGAAACAATGGAGTCAGCAGAGGCTCTCATGATAGAGGTGGAGGAGGTACAAATAATGGAGTCAACAGAAACCTTAAGGATGTAGTCAGTGGAAGTGGTAATGATGGAATCAACATAGCTACTCCTGAGGGAGGCAAACAACTGAAATAATTGAGGTGCTGTAAATGGAGGAACTAATGGTGGAGAGGTGCTCACGATGAAAGGTTGAGGCCAACAGAAGTGGTAATGATGGACTCCATGGGGGAATGGAGGAAATGGTGACGATGAAATAAATTGAGGTATAAATAATGGAGTTATCATGATAGAGGAAGAGAATGCACCAATAGAATCAACAGAAACCTTAAGGATGGAACCAGTGGAAGTGTTAATGATGGAGGCCATGGACACTTGAATAATGGAAGCAACAGAAGTGCTGATAATGGAAGCAAATGATGGAGGCAACAGAGGTGCCAATAAATGGAGGAGCTAACGATGGAGTCCACAGAGACCTTAATGATATCACCATTGAAAGCAACAGAGCTGAAGATGGAGGCTGTAATCATGAAGTTAACAATGGAGCTCATGATGAAGGCAAAATAAAAAAAACCTAAATAACGGAGGCACTAGAAATTTTTGATAGAATAATAAAATAATGTTTTGAATAATAAAAAACTAAAAAAAAATAATACACGGGAGACGTTAGAAATGGAAGAGCTAATGGAGGACATGTGCTCACGATAAAAGCAATGGAGGGACTAAATAATAATATTGCTCATCAGAGATCCTAAAGGTGTAGCCAACAGAAGTAGCAATGATGGAGTCAAAGGAAATGGTAATGGAGATACAAATGATGAAGTTATTTAAGTTGGGTACAAGCTGTTCTATTGGTTAGGTAAGGACAGGTTCTACACCATAAAGTTCTTTACGCTTTGATGTTAAAGATTCACTTTCCTCCAATCAGCTAAAGATTATAGGAACTTCCTGCAACAACCACACCCCCAGCATTACGTCACAGCCCTCTTTCCGAACTCTAGCGGGCGGAAATGTTCTTGGCGACCAATAGGAGCGCGTGTGGGCGGGGTTAGTAAGGAACTAAGCCAGGGCCAAGTGTTTTTCGCGCGAAGTTATCATCGTGGCCAAACATGGAGACAGAGGTTCTGCGGAGACTGGCACCAAAGCTGGGCATCAGCTCTGCCCGTGTCTTGGGGTGAGTATGGCATCGAGGAGGGGGCACACTGGATTGGTAGCCACAGTCATGGGAGATTTGGGTTCAGTGAATGCTATGGGGTCACCAGGATTGCAGCCATCTGCAAAACAAGAGCTCTGCAACTCTCAGCCTTTGGGGTTTACGATCACTTGAAATAATTGTGATCAGTAAGCTGCCCCATGGAGCTGAGGTTGTAAAAGTCAGCAAAAGTTCTGTGCCACAATCAGCAAAACTCCCAGCATGCCCTAGTAGGCAGCCATTGTGGGGGTTGTGGCTCCAGTCCTCAGCTTGCTGCATATCCTCATGATACCGCAGATAATATAACCGACATGGGGGTCACAGGTCATGCTGGGCTTTGTAGTTAACCCACAATGCCTCCCGCTGCTATATTAGGGTGTCTGGGTTCTTGGGCGATTCTTTGGCTGGCATCTGTGAAGTTCTTGCCATTGTTTGACCCTGATTATCATTACAGGAAAGCGGAGGAGTTGATGCGTCTATCGCAGCTGAAATGCGCGGGACTCTCCGCCATGTCCACAGCAACGAGCAGCGCGGTCATGTGTCTTCAACTCGCAGCTACGTCACTAAACCACCCAGTGGATAAGGTGAGACCTCCTATGAATATAACACAGATTTTTGGTGCCCCATTGGCAGCATTGCCCGGTGCTATTAAGTGTTTCATATTGTCCTATATTTTTTTGTCTTTTATTTTCACACATTGCGTGGCTTTTTTAATCCTCCTCCCCATGCAATTATGGCCATGTTCAAGTTAGCAAATAAAAACTGCAGCGTTTCCTGCTCCCAAATGCCAGGGGGATGCCAACAGGCACCCTGGAGCAGTAACAAGCGCCAACTGATTGGTGTTCGCTTGCAGTTGAAATAATGTGATTGGTGTGTAACTGGTGTTGTATGTGGTGCCCAAAGAACCACTCAGCTGCGAGCGCCTGCAAAAAAATAGGTGAATGAATGTGACTTCATTCCAACATTGACCCTTTTTTAGGGGCAGCTAAATGTGGTTTACCATTAGGAGGGGGGACAAAAATACCTTCGTCACGCATCCCAGGAGGCTCATGGGCGCTCTTGAAAGGAGCCTTTTTGAGCAAAAAAAAAAATTTGCCAATCTTGCGCATGTGTAGCTAGATTGGCAACTTTTTTTCTTCATCCTACATCCCGCAATCGCGCGCCTAGGTCGGGTGACGTAGGAAGAAGAACAGGAAATAGAGTAGATGTCGGTTCCAGCTCCTGGAAGACACGGGACCCAATGCAGGACATCCCCGGAACAATCGGACTGCCCTACGTGATTAAGGTAAGTGGATTTTTTTTGCCATTTTGGGTTTAGTTGCTCTTGAAAGCGTACCTAAACTTCACTTTACACACTGGTAAAAGTAGAAAAGTAAACATTTTATTTTAGTGTTTTTTTTTTTGTTTGTTTTTTTTACAACACCTTTTTACCTACGTTTTGCATCCCGGGAGGCTTTTTTTGCTGCTCTTTCTGCAGATGCCTGAGCACCTTTTTGCATGCGCAGAAGGAGCCCTTTTATCAATAGGGAAAAAATTGCCGATCTCGCGCAAGTTCAGGTGACATAGGGAGGAGAAGATGGTGGCACCTGGCGCTGCTCCGAAGATGGGTTAAACACTGAAATACCCACCACTGGATCTGTAAAAAAAGAAAAAGCATAGCTTTCTTTGCCAACTTTATACTAACCCAGAAACTATTTTAAGTTGGGTTGAAAGAAATTGTAGATAGGTGGCAGCCCCTGTATTGTGACCCAACTCATCAGTAACCACCCAAAAACAGCCGGGTGGCTACTGAAAAGTGCCGGGTGGTGGAGATCACTGCAATTATTGTGTGACAACTGTCCTTGGTCACCAAAGTGTTTTCCCTGCTTGTATGAGTTAGTGAACTTCCAAAAGTCTAGCACTCCACAATCCTGCTATATTTTAGTTCTGTTTTGGGTATTTCATATGATGTGGGCAGCTTAATTAATTCTATACCCTTTTTCTCTTTCAGGATTATGTAGTGCGATTGTCTGGACTCAACAAGAAGGTTTATCAGAGCTGCTTTAAGTCATACGAGTGTTTGCTTGGTGTGGATAACAAAATGGGCATCAGAGACCTGGCTGTACAATATGGCTGCATGGAGGCGGTGAACATTGCGTCTAAAATCCTTAACAGGTTAGAAGACTATGGGCTTTGTGTTTTTCTAGATTGGTGGAAGTTCAAGAGCCTTCATCTGCATAGGGGGTATTGTCATGTTTGTAGGTCCCTGGCTAGGCAGCACTATGGCTGGTTATTAACTGAAGGCATGATCCTAGCTGGCACACCTCTGGTATTGTGAAAACTTGCCTGCCTTTGATATTTCAATTGGTTGGTGAAGCAGCCCATCCTATCAATGGGCCAGTAGGAATGTGACAAGTATGGTATTCATACCCCAGGCCTGTAGGGTATAAGGGAAGGGCAGTGTTAGCATTAGGCTAAGTACACACTTTCAATGCTACTCCTGAGCCGATTATCGGAGGAGAATCTGGCGTGTGTACAGCGCCCATTGTTCGAACGACCGTCCTGGCAGATCCACGGTTGATGGACGACGAACGATGAGAGCGAAGGGGGAGAGTACAGCAGGGTGCCGCTCAGTCGTTCTCCCCTCTCCCCTTTCCATAGAGCTGAACGGTGTTGTATGTACAGCACTCGTTCATGCATCGTGCAGTCCTTAGTTGTTGGAAAGTGTGAAAGATTGTGAAAGATCCTTTCCAATGACAATTATTGCACGTGTGTACCCAGCTTTAGACTTAAACTGGCAGATGTGCAGCTTTCCTGCCCCCATGTGCCTCCCATTAATTTCCAATTGGCTGGGAAGGCTGCTTATTAAAGTAATAGGCCAGTAGGAATGTGGAGAAGGGGGTGCTGAACAGGCAGTGCTTAACACTGTTGGATTTTATGTGCCGTGCCAGCCTTTTTATATCTGACAGCTCTTTTTTTCATGTTTAACACAACAAAGCTGCTTTAAAAAAGTAATTTCCGCCTTTTTTGTTAAATTTTTTTATTGACTAGTTCCTAAATCACTAAGCCTTGTTTATGCCGCTTGCTCAGCTGGTCTATATTTAGCTGTTTAGTGCATATCGGCTTCTAGTATGATTTGGGTCAGAAGTAGCTGATTTCTTACTTTTAGACTATACGTCTGTTTTGCTATGTTTCTTAATTCTAGTTCAGGTGGCCATTGAGAGGCACTTTTTATCCCTGCCTCCATCTCTACCACTGGTAAAGGACATGGAAACGCCCAGCCATCAGACTAGGCCACCATCTTCCATGGTCCAGGTCTGGTGCTGTTATGCCCATTGTGGACAGAAGTCAGTATAGGCACTCCTGACTGCACAGCAAGCTGCAATGCTCTTTTTGTTATTACTTTTCTGTTGGATCAGACCAGATGGGCAAACCTCCCAATGTACATCAGTGAGCCCTATGTGCCCATGAACCTGTCACTGGTTCACCAGTTGTCTTTCTTTGGACCATCGCACAAGACTTTCCCATATATATCTCTATATATACCCATATATTATTATTATTATTATTATTATTATTATAATTAATAAACATGATTTAGATAGCGCCAACATATTACACAACGCTGTACAATAAATAGGGTTTGCAAATGACAGACAGTTACAGACAGTGATACAAGAGGAGAAGAGGACCCTGCCCCGAGGAACTTACAATCTATATCCCTATATATACCCGTAAATATCTCTAAATATTTAGTTTTATGCGCTTCTTTGTTAGGCTATTGTAACCTGATCATCAATGTTATCACTTCCTGTTTTGGCTCATAAGGTGTATAAAGTATATGCACAAACATTAATCTTGATAAATTTTATTTTCTAGATATGAAAATTCTCTTCCTCAGGCTCAGCAAGAAGACCTCGATTTATCCAAACCTTTATTTATTACTGCTGCACTGTACTCTGCTTGCAGGTAAAAACAAACAAAAAAAAACTTTATTTATTCTTTTTTGCAAATGTATACGCTGCCAATACAAACAAGGTATCAATCATCGAGAATAGGCAATATAAGGCACCAACCGGGGTAACTAGAGTAGAGTAACTAGAAAGGGTCAATATATCTATATTTGCCTAAAGTTGAACTTTAGGTGCAGAAGTATGGTTGTTTGTTTGAATAATTTGTCATATGAAGTCGCTATAGTCTATTTATTTCTGATTTTGATTTTACATTCTAAGGTGTCTGAAGTTGAAAGTTGAAAAGAACAAATTACTCGCCACCTCAGGTGTAAAGAAAGGAATATTCGACCGTCTCTGCACCCAGTTGGAAAAGATTGGAGCTCAGATATGTCGTAAGTTCATAAAATATATAAATGTTTGGTATATATGAATATTTATTTTATTTCAAAATCTCCCCAATGGGACAAATGAAAGGAGAAAAAATTTTCAAGTTTTACGTGAAATGGTGAAGGTTTGTCCATTAGATATACTGTATGTTTTGGTGTTGGAATTAGGGAAATCCCTCACCCCTACCTAATGCT
Organism: Pyxicephalus adspersus; assembly: GCF_032062135.1. Taxonomy (NCBI): domain Eukaryota; kingdom Metazoa; phylum Chordata; class Amphibia; order Anura; family Pyxicephalidae; genus Pyxicephalus; species Pyxicephalus adspersus. The sequence continues at coordinate 4,454,113 of NC_092866.1, read as the reverse complement.
GGACATATTGTACACTACCATCTTTTTCTTGATATAACAGTTGATTTAAGTTGATTCTTGTCAGTGTTCTCCCTAGCCCATTTTACCTGGGCGCAACACCCAGCACTTTTCAGTAACCTGTTTTTTGGGTGGTTACTGAAGAGCTGGCTCACAATACAGTGGCTGCCACCCGGCTTAAAGAAAATTCTGGATTGAATACTGCTTGTGATTGACTAAAAGTATTTAATGTACCGGAAACATGTACTACAATGGATCTCATTTTTACTGTGTGTTATAAAAGAAAAAACTCCCCATGAAATTTTGATTCACCCCCTCTCTGAATATCTATTACATAAAATTATTAGAGCATGGAGAGGAACTTTCAGAAATCTTCAAGCATAAACTTCATTTATATATTAAAACCTTTGTGAAGCGTCTCTATTCTATTTTCTAGTTGAGAGGTTTCCTTTGTTCTGACATAATATCTAAATGTCTCTACTCTGTCTTTCTCAAATCCAGAGGAAAATGTTGCCATCACACAGCAGCCACGGAAAAAGCAGAAAACTCTTCTGGAATGTGTAGAACAGAACAATGGTAAGAATAAACTTTGTGAAGGTGGCTGAAATCTGGATGAGGCTTATAAAAATTATATACATTCAGTTGTCTGATTTACATACACTTTGCACATTTTTTGGCTAGGTGACATCTATAGCTCTTGTTTTTTTCCCAGTTGAGTAATGCAGCTTCCTGTGTCACTTCCCCACCTTTAGTTTTCTGATTGAACAATGAATATTCATCATCACATAACCTGTGTTTTTTAACCAGCGTTGTTGTTAAGATATTTTGGGTTGTTTATGTGTTTATCCCTTCAATCACCCCTCCTTATGTCCATCACAAAAGTCTGCAAATGCACAAAATGTTGCTGATCCAGCTATGCAATATGATTTGTAGTAGGAAGGACTTTCTGCTTTCTTCTCATAATGTAAATTAGATAAAAACTTATATAAAGAAAATGAGATTTCCAGTCTTGCCTAAAAAAGGCCAGCCTGTTAACAAGAAATACTTTATACTTATCCCAACTTCTGTGCGACTGATCTACATTCCACATCATCAGACACCTCTAGGTTTAGGGTGCCTGGACTCCTTTTCAATACCCTACATATTAACTCCTTACAGAAACCAATAGGGAGATAAAGGTCGGCATCAGCTGAGCTCTGAGCCAGGGGAAAGGAAGGACCTGTAACACTTGCCTACCCGTCTTCTTCTGTCTTCTAAAACCCTCACTACTTCCCCGCCACTTCATATCTCCCCTCCACATAGATTGTAAGTTCTTCTGGGCAGGGTCCTCTCCTCCTCCTGTGTCACTGTCTGTATCTGTCTGTCATTGCAACCCCTATTTAATGTACAGCTCTGCCTAATAAATATGTTGCTTTATAAATCCTGTTTATTATTAATAATAATATTTAATACAGTTCTTCCTTAAGTCAAAAGGGTAACTTAGAGTGATCGGAATGTACTAATGTTCTAATGTACACTGCTACATAATATGTTTGCGCTATATAAATTCTGTTTATTATTAATATCAAAAGTCAAGGGAAATGCCGGACCTTGCTTGAAGCAGTTCATATTCAGATCTAAAGGCGGCCAAATGGACCTTTTAATTAATCATTTCAGAAGTATCCCAAAATTAGACCATTGATATAAGCCCAATCTACAGACCCCTTACTACTCAGAAGTGTCCATTTTACTATAGTGGGGGGTGGGGGTTTGCAAACGGCAGTATTAGGAAGTGCAGGTAGCAGGAGATGTGACTATTTCACATCTTTTTGGATTTTCACTTGACAAAATTAACAAAAGTCCCAGAGACATTGTCTACCAATTTACCACAATCTACTCCTATCTGAAACATCAGTTTTGGGTAAACCATGGATGAACCCTTTAAGGGATATGAGACACATAATATCACCTCTGAATCTTTGATTCCATAAGCTTATTATTGTTGTGAAGTTTGTATTTCAAACTAATATAATGTATTCTTCAAGTTCTCACCCCTTGCTTTCCTCTGCTTGCCTGCACAGATTCAGAAGAAGACGAAGAAGACGAGGAACACCCACACAAACAAGTGCGCACCAAGGCAGAAAAAAAAGAGATTGACTATGAGGAGTGGAAGAGAAAAATACTTGAGAATGCAGCAAAGGCTATGAATGGTGAATAATACCAAATAGCTGGACATTTACTGGGTTATTCTTGAATACTGAGAACAGAATGGCTAATCGGCAATTTATTTGATCGGGAGATTTTTTTAAAATGCTGATTGGTTATTATGGCCTTGTGCTGCATTTATTGCAGCATGTATGTAAATATGCAAAAAGGTTTTTACTTTTCACTTTGTTTTAGAGTGAACTTTTAAAAAGTCTCTCAATGGGGTTGATTTACTAAAGGAATACGGGCCATTTATAAAGCAAATTGAAGGGATACTTCATTTAACTTAGTAAATGAGAGGACACTGATGACTTCAATCATCCATTTATGTGAATTGGATTTTTCAGCACATTCACTAAGCTAGGTGAATTACCCAATGAATAGAGATGGTTTACTTTGGTAAGTAAATAGCTTAAACCCCTTTAATAAATCAGCCCCAATCTCTCTGTACAATACTATTTTAATTATTCATGCTTTTATTGCTGTTTGATGTAACCGTTCTTAATTGTAATGAGGGACAGAATCGACAAATTGGTATTGACAGATAACAATTCAGTTGGTTTTATTTATAAAACCGCTCCAGGCAATTTAATTTATTTTCACAATCTGTTAAATGATTTTTCAATTAAAAAAAACAAGCAAGTTATTCATTAATTTCAGCAGAAGAAGATGAAAAAAGGAATGTTTTTTTTTTTTTAATGGTGGAAAAACATTAAGGGATGAAGCTGACAAGCCTGGGGAAATTGGAACTGAAAAAGACAAATATTTATGCTGCTGATCACTCTGAAAATGTCTGGCTGTTACCCTGATCTGAGGGACTTCAGTACTTTAAAGAGTGGAAAGTTGGAATCCTAATCTGCACCAGTATTCTCCCCAGAATTCAGCCGGGTGGAAAGAAGCTGTAGGTGGATGACAGCCCCTGTATTGTGACCCAGCTTTCAGTATCCATCCAAAAACACCCGGGTGGTTACTGAAAAGTGCTGGGTGGTGCGCCCGGTCAAAAAGTGCTGGGGAGAACACTGTGTACATTTTCTCTGTCGCTTATTTAGGAATGACTGAAGTAGCTGCTCTTGCATGATGGCCAGGAAACTAGCATTTTCAGGTTTGTAATTTCAGCATAATATAAACTACAGATTTCCATAAAGCCCTCATACAACATCTGAACTGCTTATCGGCAGATGAAATTGGAAATACCTTGCTTATCCCCTCCCTTTCAGTGCACAATTACTATGTTTTTTCCCTTTCTGCATCGCATTGATTACGGGGCGTGAGTCCAGGCAGCTCTGTAGGCTCCAAGATAGGTTGTCTGAGCTTACGCAGCACTATAGACTTCTCTGCCCCAATATGTTGTAAGACATTTGTGTTATCATGTCCGAATATATTGCTTTATAACTGGAAGTAACTGACATGTCTTTACTGGTAGGGGAGCTTTTGATAGGTGGGTATAAATTGCTGGGAAGGAGTAGGTAAATGACCCTCTTCAGCAAATGAAGGTCAAAGAAGATGGTATTATACATGGTTTCTTTTAATCACCGTTGTTGGTGTTTTAATATTGTATTATGTTTTATGTGTCACTTAAAAAAAATTAAACTATTTAACTTGGTTTTAATGAGTTGCTCAGTGGTGTTATTGACTTAATTTTGCAGATTTCTAGGCAGCAAAACCCATTATTAATATTATACATCACACACACATAATTTATATAGCACCGACATATTACATATGTGCTGTACAAAGTCCATAGTCATGTCACTAGATGTCCCTTAAAGGAGCTCACAATCTAATGTCCCTACCATGGACATATGTCTGTAATACAGTCTAGGGACATTTTATTTGGGGAAGCCAATTAACCTAACTGCATGTTTTTGGAATGTTGAGGAAACCCACGCAAACACGGAAAACCTGCAAACTCCAGAAGCTAGTGTCCTGGCTGAGATTCGAAACAGGAACCCAGTGCTGCAAAGGCCAGAGTGCTAACCACTGAGCCACCATGCTGCCAGGTATTTATTATAAAGATATTTGGAATTCTATCCCTTGGATGGTCACGTATGAAAGGATCCAAGATGCATCAAGTAAAGTTGTTTGTATCATCCATTTAGGAACCAACACCATGTAAGGTTATAGGGTCCCCTTTTTTCATGGGTCATTGCTGTCTATGTAACATTGGGGACTTTTATAGGAATACAAAAATAACCTGATCTGTGGGTTGCTCTGTTATCCAGTCAGTAAACAGATGGAAAAGGAAGGAGCTTACGGGGCATTTTCTTCACCAATTAGTGTTTGACGTTTGGGAAATCTCCATTCCCCCCATTTGTTAGGAAGTACTTGCCCCAACCATTGTACGATTTGTGACCATACTAGATGCATGATTTTCCTGCCTAATGGTATATTTAAATGTCCGGATAATATTGCTGACAATTAAGTGGTAAGATCTGCTTCCATCCGAGTATCAGTGGCGCTGGTTAGGTTGTTGCTGCTACAAGGTAAACCTCAAAAGGGTTCCTGCAGAATTTTGAAGAGAGAAAGCACCAGACTATTGTGTTATGAGTCCTTAAATAAAGCTTAATTTATCCACCAAAATATAACGGACAATGCATTTTCCAGACAAAACACCCCCTTCTGTTAAGAGCTAGAGCTAAATCTACAACCCAGATGATGCATAAATAGCAATTGTGCTCATTTCAAAAATCTGAAAAGTGCTCATCCGTCCACCAAAAACTCAATCTCGGTGCTCCTGCAAGGCCTTCAGTGTGGTGGGATGTCTGTATTGTGCAGTGACAGGTTCTCTTCCCGCCATGTCCCTAAGCCTGATACAAGCCTGAGTACAAAAATTGTGATTAGCTTTGACGCAATTTACACTTGTTTGTTAAATGGCCAGTTACCTCTTTCAGGCTCACTGTACAGACGAGGGATTGGGTATGTTGATGGTCTCCCATCAGTACAAGATATGCAACATTTTATTATTAAACAGGATTTATATAGCGCTGACATATTAGGCAGCGCTGTACAATAAATGTTGCCCAACACTTCAAGGAGTCTCTCCTGTGATTCTCTTCCTGTGGCGATCAAGACAGAATTGAAGCACAAAACTTCCTAAGATACCTATGTCACACATCCCGGGAGGCTCTTGGCTGCTGCTTCTGCGAGGTCAGGAGCCCTTTTATTAATAGAAGGCATTTTTTTTATCTCACACATTTGCAATCTTTTTTTCCCCAACCTCACGCCTGCAATGCTAGATTGGGTGACGCAAAAAAAAAAAGAACCCAGAAGAAGAAAGAAGATGTCGGCACCTGATGCTTCTCCTCCGGCCTGAAGACGGATACTGGGATGACGTGGGACCCAAAGAAACCTGGACAGATAGACTGATCTGCAGGATTAAAGTTACCGGTAAGTGTGGTTTTTTTGTTTTAAGTTTACTTCCGCTTTAAGAATAGAAGTGGGGAATTCTGATGTAAAGTATGGAGTCAAATGTGAAAGTCCCAAAAAGTACAAAATCTGCACCAGGGCCCATAGGATCTACAGCTAGAATACCCTCAGCGGTGGTGCTGTAGTTTGCCATTGGAGCTGCCTGTAATATTTCCAGCCAATTCTCATCATCGGAAGGAGCGTGCAAGCATTTGATGAGCTGTAACAAATGTCAAATCACAGACTTTTCTCATGGTTCTCATCAATGTAATTACCCGTGACAAAACACACAGCTCCAGCAAAACATTTTACAGAATCTCTTTATTCAATTTACAAATGACATCATCTAATCACTAAAATCTGCTACCAAGTCACAATGCCCTGTTTGATTTCACTGATAAAATCAAAGCTGAAAAAAACAAACTCATTACAAAAAAATCATGAAGAAATCTTTGAATAATATTCTTACATTTCAAAGCTGTAACAGTTTATTTTTATTTTTTGTTATTGCATACATTTTTGGTAGATTTTTATGGTCTTCAAGCAGCAAAACTAAAGACTCATATAGTTTAATATTTTAAAATGTTCTATAAATGGGGTATGATCACTCCATAGGATTCAATGGATTGTTACTACACATGTGTGGGCCAACTGAGAAGACACCAATAGCATTGTCTTGCTGAATCAGGAACAGGGAAGAGAACTATTAATGTAGTAGCCCTAACTGCAGGTATAAAGCTCATTTGGAGGTCTGGCAGAACTAAGCAATGTGGACTGCAGGCTCATACAGACTTTGGAGAATCTTTATTGATCCTTTCCAGTGACTGATAAACGAATGGGTTATGTACACACAACACCATTCTGTTTAATGGATAGGGGATGTGGGAGGGCAAGCAAGTGGCACCCCACTGTGCTCTCCTCTGTATAAGTGAACAGCGAATGAATGCCATCAGTGGACCACCAAAATGACATTTTTGCCCAAGATGGGCATGATCATTCATCTCTGGTGACTATTATGTGACGTTTGTATGTAACTTTATACACAAGCAGCAGCCAAGTTCTCTTACATAGCCCACAAGCAATGTTGGGAAGCAATGTTGATTGGAGCGGTTGCTGGTTCAGCATTCTGACACTATGTGCATGTGGATTTGCCCCAAGCTTAGTGAATACAGTCCTTCTGGCTGTAATGCGCATCTACTGCAGTCTTGGCATACAAACCAATGGCAACCATGGAACCTCATTATGAGTAGCTTTGGATCAGGGAAAATGTGCTATATATTCTACATATAGGGGAATCATATGATTCACTATCTCTTTCTCCCACAATGCTTGAGACACCTAGTACTGTCATATAAAGGTAGAGAGCAAGTCATCAGCCTTCTGTAAGTTCTAGGATTCACTTGTAGCTTTGGCAAATCCCTTTCTCCTCCCTTGTGATTTGAGATTCAGCAAAATTCACACTATAGCCTGCCTTGTCCTACCCTCAGCCCATAGCATTTGGTGGCCAAGAATCATAACTAGGAAGCAGTGAACTCTTAATGCCCAAAATTTTAGGGATCCTGGAGGTGTGCTCCAAGGGGTCATATACAGGTTCCCCTTAAGAAAAACATGCCAAGGAGCACAATACAAACTCTCCACCAACATTTACACAACTTATGCACCCAAAAAAAACAATTATTGATTAAGCATTTTCATAACAGAAACATCTCACTTAACCCCCCCCCACACAGAAACAAACACATTAAACTAGCACAGGCACATAATGGAATTTTAGGCATGCACTATAATGCATGTTAAACCAAAACCTGTGCTTGCCATAAAGAAACCCTGATTTATGTTGATCTTATTTTAGAATAGTTATATGAAGTGATAAGGAAGGGGTCATTTGTTTTCATCTATTGTTTCAGTTTGGTTTCAGGCACCTGGAATTTTTAGGATAAGGTACCCTCCGCTGTTATCAGAAAGTAGCTGGGTAAGGTATAATTGCAGTTTTCCTTATGGGGTGTTTCTAGTGTGCTCCATGCAGAACAGCAGACAAATACATCAGTTTGTATTCTAATGAACTTTTCCTAAGCTTAGACACTATCATCAGTCTGCTGCAGGCAAGGAGGAAATATTTCCTCATTATTTTCCCTATTATTCTCAAACTGCAACATTGTAACTTTGTAAAGTCAGAGGAACAAAGGCTGCAATTGAAGCTGAACTGCATCAGACATTTCTGAACATAGCCAAGAACTTCACAGGCACCAGAAGTTACAAAGCTGTGTTATTCCTGAGCCAACACCCCAGCCCAAGAAATGGCTGGTGACCCTGAACAGAGAAGTCTTTTTCCAGATGAAGACATTATGAGATGGAATAAATGCAATCTCTGTGAGAGGTAATGAGTACCTGGAAGTGTTGCACTTATATATTACTTAGCAGGCATGCACTTAACAAGAAAAAAGTACATCTGATTATAGGTCAGCAAGAATGGTTAGGGTTATTTAATAAAAATAAAAAAGCAAAGAAAGTGTAAAATGAAATACCTAGCAAAACGTTAAACTTAAATCCAATTATATTCAGGTTTGGACCGAAAGGGGAAGGATAACCCAGATATTAATAGAATGGAAAGGAAATTCACTATTTCTTCTTTGTAGAACAGCGAGAGATAGGAATGTACCTTGTAAAAGAACGCATTCCATCTAATGATCACTAGTTCTGTTTTGTATAATGTTCATCACAATTACCAAGAAATGGGTTACCAAGGGATGGCGGTACAAATTTAAGGATCCGGAAGGGTGAAGATCTACAAACGTATAATATTTCCACAAACCACCACATTCATCATGTGCCCCCAGGTAGTGGTCATTGGTCATCTCGTGACCCCCCGTGTACAAAGTGCAGTCCAGGTGGCTTTTATGTACAATCCATGCACAAGTGTCATTCACTTCTGTTCTAGGAGGGTTTGAGTGAAAGCAGCTTGAACTTCCTGAGACGATTGGCAGCCGTGACCACGTAGAAATGTTTCTGAAATGGAAGACAACATTCAATATTGTAAGCATTATTAGATTATTATTAATATTAATAAACAGTTTTTATATAGTGCCAACATATTACGCAGCGCTGTACATTAAATAGGGGCTGCAATTGACAAATACAGACAGTGACACCCTGCCCTGAAGAGCTTGAAATCTAAGAGGTGGGGGAAGTATCACACAATGGCCCTGATTTATTAAAGCTTTCCAAAGCTGAAGAGGATACACTTTCAGCAGTGAACCTGGCGATCCAGCAAACCTGGAATAGATTTCTTAAAATTAGTTTGATATTTGTTGGCAAATGTTTTTAATCCTGGACCAAATCCTTTACAAGTTTGTTGGATCATCCAAGCTCACTGCTAAAAGTGTATCTTCTCCAGTCGTGGAGAGCTTTAATAAATGGGCAGGATAACCTATTGTCATATGTTGTTAGTAACCCAGTGTTGGGATCTCCTTCAAGGCTTCGCCCATCCACCATACATTTCTGGTGTCTTCTTACAGTCATTGTCAACCTAACCAGACCAAAATGGAAGAACAGTGTTTCTTCAACTTCAGGCATCTTGTCGTGTGTACCTGTGTTTAAATACTTTTGGTAATAAAGTTAGTTGTGATGGTCAAATATTCCAAACTTTTGGTTGTGTGGTCTACATATATATATATATATATATATATATATATATATATATATATATATATATACACAGTGGTACCTCAGTATAAGTCCGCTTTGGAATAAGTCCAACTTGGCATAAGTCCTGTTTGGACAAGAAAAATCTTGCGTGGTTTACAACCTTTGTGCTAGAACCTGTATGGGTCAAAATGAGTCATAACACCGCGTGCTACCCTTATTTACCTCTCTCGAGACAAAGCCAAGACTGCCCATGAGCGTCAGTACGTCAGTTACTACCATTCAGTGAACAACCCGCGCTATAACTCCCTGTGAATTACATAACATATCGTCCTCCTCCCTTCTCAGCACCATCCTAGTAGGCATCGACTCTTCTCAGCAAGGTAAAGGGAGGTTAAACTTGTAATTATTTCATCTAATTGCTTTTGTATATATGTACTTTAGTATTAAGCAGTGGTTAAATTATTTTATACAGCCCCATCAATGTACACTAGCCAATACAATAGGATTTTTTCATGAAACAAATTAATCATTTCCTTTTATTTCTTGTGAAAAATTTGTTTGGTATAAGTCCTGTTTGGTATAAATCCAAGGATCTATAAAGAATTAAGGACTTATACCAAGGTACCACTGTATTTATATTAGTGATCTGAAGTCTGACTGACAAAAGATCTTCAAAAATATAAATATATATATATATATATATATATATATATATATATATATATAAATATAAAAGTAAACTTATTTATGTTTATTAATAATAATAATAATACACTATCTTGAGGAAACAACATGAAATATTCATGAAAATTGCATATAAACATTGCATTCATCCCTTTTCCAAAATAATGTCCTGTCTGCAGAGATTATGGTATGATTGTATTTGTACAATTGGTATCCAATCATTAAGTTCAGAGGGCTGGTTTATAGTCATGTCCATTGGTAGCAGTATGAGGTCCCTGTAATAGACAGAGACTAATCATATGGAGCATATTTCTTATCCAGGGACCTGTGGATACCTAGGGTTCCTCCAAACCTTTGTAAGGGGTTCCTTAAACATTGGGCAATTTGTGACCTGGTGACACCAATGATCTTTTTGGCTTTCTGTGACATTCTTCCCAGTGTAGGAGGCATTTTTCTTATTGACCACCACACTAATGTACCATGGGTATGGTAATCATAGGAGAGGTTCCTAAAGATCTGAACATTTTTTTAAGGGTCCCCCCATGTCATATAGATTGAGAAACACCAATATAGAATATAGATGTGGGACACTTACTTTCCATTTCTTTTGGGCCATGTATCTCTGAAGAAGGATCTGTGACTTCAAACGAACTTTGTATTTTTTGGCTTTTAGGGGCAAATTGGTCAGCCATTCGTGCTTTAGGCATTGTCCGGCACTCAGCCTACAGCTATAAGATAGAAATGTAACAAAAACAACCAATGAAAAGTCAAGGTAGACAATTTTAATTCCTTTTTTTCTGTTTGTGGTGTCCAACTTGAGTCCTGCATGACTATGTTCCTCCTAAAAGTTTATAAAGTTAAAACTTACTTTTCACATTTTAAATTAGGAAAGGAATGGTCCTTCCATTTTTTGGCAATTTAGGTCCCAGTGGGAAGACTTCTCTCCACCTCCTGTTCTATAGACACAAGGAAGTGTGGAAATTTCTCCAAGGTATAGGTAATCCCATCGCTGGTTGTCATATATTATCATACTTTGGTAACCATAATAATTGTAACTATTGGAAGATTTACCATCACTTTCGGTTCAGATGACAACTCAAAATGTTGGATTTGTTCAATCCCAAGGACAATGGTCATCAGGACAAATAGAGAGAATCTCATTAACAGGAAACCGAACACTATAAAACCTAAAATAAAGAATCCTTACTGCCAACAACCAAAACAAAATATTGGGTGCTCAGCAAACAGAGCACCAATAACTATCCACCATCCAAAGCAGCACACTCCATGTACTTCCAGGTCCCCTTTATCCAAGAAGGTGTATCATCCCCTTCATAAGAGGATCCAATATCTATGAACCCTTGTTATTGTTTATATGGAAATTCAGTATATTCTTCCTGTTTTCACATGTACTGGGTTTTTTTAATAAATTTTTGGATGATCAATAAAAACCCAAAAGGAGTTCTTTACTACACACAGTCATCAAAACTACCACAATGCACTATAGAAAAGTCAACAAATAATTGTTGGATTGATTTGAAAATATAAAGAGTGTAAAGAAGCAAAGTGATTGACAGAATACCTGTTGTATGGTACTTGTACACTGCACTACAGCCCTACACTTTTAGATTCTGGTGGGAAGAAGAAGGGGGCTCAGTCAACGGGCTTGATTTATTAAAGCTCTCCAAGGCTGGAGAAGAAACACATCAGTGAAGCTGGGTGATCCAGAAAACCTGGAATAGATTTCTTTAATGTCATTTGCTAGCAAATGTTTTGAATCCTGGATCAGATCAGGTTTCCTTGATTGCCCAGTTTCACTGATGAAAGTGTATCCTCTCCAGCCTTGGAGAGCCTTAATAATCAGGCCCAGTATGTGACCATATGGCACCCAAAGTAGGAAAAAATCGGTAGCTGAATATATTTCCCAGCACCTTGCTTTGCAGAAGAAACTATAGGGAGGTGGGACTTGTACATACAGAAAGTAGGCAGTGTGTAGTTGTCTGACTTCAAGGATTAGAAGATAGAAGAAGTCAGATAGCTGTACAGATATGCAATATTTTTTTTATTACAAAGGTAATATTTTATTACATCATTTAGCACATCATCTTACATTACTACTTTAAGAAATCATAATAAAGACTGACTATACCTAACTATCATGGCTTGTGCTGCTTTGTAATAAAAAAAGACCAGTAAATGCCCTCACTATGGTAGGAGATGCCTGGTTTATAGGGTCATGTAAGGATCACGTAAGACACATATATATATTTAATTACCTCTTTTCTTTGATCAAAAGCCCAGAGATGAAATCTTTGGCCTCTTCGGACACCTGATCGAATGCCTCCGAATCAAAGTCCCAGTTGCAGTTAACAATATAGTTCATAGTTTCTGCATCACTTTCTCCCAAAAACGGAGACAGTCCGCTGAGTCTAACAAAAACAAAGGATGCCGATTGGTGAATTTGTTTTTAAAAAGTTAAACTCATCAAGTTACACCTCCAAACTTTCCTCCCATTCACCTCTAACCCTTCCTGCACAATTGTATTCCATACTTTGTGATATAAGATATATTAATCTATGTCTGCCAACCAAGTCACTTTGCCAACACCATTTCCATATTGAACCACTATTATGTGTTGACCGGTCCTCTGTATTATGCTTACACTGACATCACTACTACAGGATCCTCTTATGGATCCTGAAAGGATCCCGCCACTGGACATAGGAGTTCTCTATATCATGTGGACATAGATGTAGACACCCCAAAAAAGAACCCACCTCTTGTAGGCAAAAGAAGACTCTTGGCAGGAGCAAGATGTGACTGTGGTTTTAGGTGAATGAAAAGGGTATTTAGAATTTTATTTTTGTAATACCAGGAATGGGTGAGAGGGGGAGTGGTGGATAACTGGGGAGCCGAGAGATCAGCTTTAGCATTGCTGGTTTTGCAGATTTGTGGAGGAAAATAAGCTTTTTACCCAACTGTAAGCCATTGATTAATGCTGCCAGATTACCTCTGCAAAACATTGTGCAGAAAACCTCAGGTCATAGCAACTAGTTCACTTCTTGCCCCATATGATAGCTTGGGCCCAATTACCAAGCCCAGGGTAGTCACTGGGGTGCAGGAGGTACATGCCTTCATCATGTTTCTCCAACCATGTCCATGTCTGAGTACTTTGCTTCCCTTGTATAGGTAGGGTGGGAAATCAGTCAATATTTTGCTTTAAGGACAGGTTCATTTTAGACTACACCCCTTACATGATAAAACCCTTTATCTGAACCCTAACCCCTGGCTATTGAAGCAACCTTACCCTGTACCCCTGAAGCTGAATGTTTCTGATGTCAAACAGAAAAGGAAAACATTTGTACTATCATGCCAATAATAATGCCCAGTTTTGCAAACAACATTGGCCCTAGATTAATAAAGCTCTCCAAGACTGGAGATGATACACTTTCATCAGTGAAGCTGGGTGATCCAGCAAACCTGGAATGGATCTGGTCCAGGATTCAAAACATGTGCTTTCAACTTTGAAGAAACCCATTCCAGCTTCACTGATGAAAGTGTAACCCCTCCAGTCATGGAGAACTTTAATAAATCAGGCCCATTGTGGCAAATCTTGCGCACCCAATTGTCCAGTAACCAAAGTGCAGCAAAAAGCATCGGATCCACCAACCCAGTGATCCACTTACAGCATATAGGTAATGACCCCCACACTCCACATATCGGTGGGGAAGGACACAAAGTCATAATTCACCACTTCTGGAGCCAAAAACTCTGGCGTTCCAAAATTCACCTTTAGCTTCTCCCTTGGCTTGTACCTGTAAATCAATGAGAGATATTAAAGAATTGCAGATCTTTTTTTCTTTCTTTCACATTTTTCTTTTTTTTACTCCTATCTGATGTGCTTATTAAATATATTAAAATTATTCTGTTATATCTGGATAAGAAATCAGAGTCAAGGCCAAACAACAATCGTGCATTTCTATATTTTTACATTCTTGTTAGTTGCAGAAAGTGACCATTTACCTTCTGGCCAGTCCAAAATCTATAATTTTGATTTGGTTTCCAGTTTGATTGACACACAAAATATTTTCAGGCTGAAAAAGAATATCAAAGATAAATGTTACTTAGGTGTAAAACAGAAAACATGGTGAAATAAAACAGACCAAACTCGCTCAGTGAAAATGGGATATTTTTTTATGGCATTGGGTCAACCAAATAAGGAATTTTTTTTTTAGAAATGCAATTTTCTTTATGTACAAATCAAACATTAAAAACACAAAATAAATTAAATCCAATATGTACCTGACGACATGTTTGTATATATTACGGCTATATATATATATATATATATATATATATATATATATATATATATATACGGTACATAATACATATATTACAAGAATGTAAATATATAGGTAGTCCCCGGGTTACATATGCGATAGGGACTGTAGGTTTGTTCTTAAATTGAATTTGTATGAAAGTCGGAACAGGTACATTATTTTAATAAATGCAATTAGGACAGATGTTTGTCTCAACATATTATTAGGCAGCGTGGTATTAGTTACTGTAAAAAATCCTCACTGAGCTAATCACAAACAAAGCAAAAAAAGAAAAATCTTTATGGAGCCGAGACATTTACCGGTATTAACTCCTGGAGCAAGCTGAGCTTTATTATGCAAAAAGAAACAACTGCAGAGTTTGTCTTGGTCATTAAAGAGTTACAATCACCCACAACCTCAGCTGTGTTTAATTAAAGATTTCTTCTGCAAGTCATGCAAACTGCCCCCCTACACAGAACGAGCAGGGAAGCCGCGTTCATATATAGGAAACGTCCAAATGTCGGATGTCCTTAACCCGGAGACTACATATATATACAAATAGCCACAAGTCATCCTCAATGGATAGTATTTCAATAAAGTAGGCAGAGCAGTGTCCCCTTTCAACGCATTTCGCAGTAGTAAAATATGGCCTCTTCAGGAAGGAATGGTAAATTCATGTACAAAGAGTATAATGTCACATAAACACGGCATTCACTACAGTACCTGAGCAGGTGAGTAGGAGGGTGGAGCTCCAGCATGGATATGAAATAGTTCACTGACTCCTCCAAATGGGAACAAATCCTTGTGCACACACATATAAACAGGGGAAACAGAACTATAATTTCACTACTGCGAAACGCGTTGAACAGTAGTCTCATCTTCCATTCAAGCCAATGGGAGCAGTTGTAAACTATTTTTTGCTCTTCCTCCTGCCAGTTATTAGATAGGAGGCTGTAGTAGAAACCCAGAAATGAGCTTTAACATTGCAGTATTTGCACATTGTCTGGAAAATATCAAGCTGCATTTGACCATACTATTGACTAATGATTGGGGCTGCCAGATTTGCAGTAAAAGCGTCATAAAACCATGAGCTCTGCTAAAGGGCAGAACAATTGATTTACCCACCTTTCTCCTTCCCCAGGTGCTCACCGTTCCTTTGGTCCCTTATTTTTTTGGAAGGGAACAAAAACTCCTCCCGCCCCATAGAGCTTTGACCCAATCACCAAGCAGCTGGGCCAATGCATGGGAGTGGCCCCAACCTATTTGTATTCATGTTGCTCCCAGAACATCCACTGCACAATATTGTATTTGTCTTAAAGTATGAAAAACTCCCATGATGAGATATCTCAATTACTATGCAGTGGCTTTCAGTGCCACTCTTGGATAGGGTAAGACACTGAGGGCTTTTAGTAAATGTCTTTACCAAAGAGTCACCCAAAAATTCAAATGATTTTCACAATGGATTCAAATAGAAAATTTGCAAATCAACTTTTAAAATCAACTTCCCATGATTCATACATGTGCAAATTTGGGCTAAAAGTTAAATGAAAACATAAACATAATAAATAAACCCAATAGTCTCACGGTCAGCGGTTAGCATCAAACTGAGCATCGTGGGATCAGCCCATAACAAATATTTATTGAAAAATAAAAATCTCATAAAATAAATAAAAAAAGACTTGAATCATTTTAATGAATATATATTTAATAAAAGAAAAACAGCTTTTTAAAAGAGAAAAAAATGAAGATGTATAAAATAGTAAATCTTACATTCACCAGACATTGATTGGTGGTGTTTGACTCCCAATGACAGTCATTGATTCTCCACCAGTAAACCTTTGGTGAATGTGAGATTCACCACTTTATAAATAGACCTGTAAGAGTTCTAATCAGAATTCGAGGAAATAATGCACAACGTGTAAATGATTTCTAAATATAAAATTGCCATCTGGTATCTTTTCCGGAATCGAGTAAACATAAACACTAACAGATGAAATGGGGACAGAAAATCGGGGATGACAGGGACAGAACAGAACATCCAGAACTTTGAACGCTCTACTTTATTCCAAATGATATGGTCTCACCTTCAGGTCAAGGTGGAGTATATACTGCTGGTGTAAGTAGTAAATCCCTTCACATATCTGTTTGGTGAACATGATGGCATCTAGTTCAGTCATATGGTAGTTCTCATCTGTGATCCGGTCAAATAATTCTCCACCATCCAAGCTAGGGAAAAAAAAAATTTTTTAGAAAATTCTAAACTTTTTTCAACTCACCTGCAATCACTTCCTATTGAATTCAAGGAAAACGGTGGACCATGTAGGTAGTACTTACCTATCCCACCATTCCTGCGCTGCTTTAGGTTGGACTATTTAATCTCCGTCTAGTGTTCTTTGGTTCTTAACAGCACTGGACATGAAGGGGAAATACTCGATCAAAGGGATGCGCTTCCCCTGCCCTTCACCAATAAACACTGACCTGCTTTGACCTCCCCTCATCTAACCCTTGATTGGGCGAGCTATAAATCTAGACAGGGGCTGACAAATCCAACAGTGGGCCTGTGCAGAACAAAACCGGGGTCCCCCCAATCAACTGATTTGGGGCCCCTGTTGACTAGGGAATGTCCAGAGCCCTTGTGTAGTGGTACACTTTGCACCTCCCTATGTCTGCCCCTCAATCCAGGCCAGTATCCCAGCCCATAATGTATGACAGTGTCTACCTTTTAGATTGCTGGTGCAGTTTTTAGGTTTTTATTACTGTTTTTATAACTTCCTATATGTCCCTTCTTGCCCACTGCTTGACCTAGACAACTCTCTCCCCATTGGTTCATTGGTTTCCACCTCTGGCCAAGAGTCACCTGCATATGATGCCGCCTTTGTGCCTATCCTCTTGCTGATCTTTGACTTGCACCTTCTCATCCCTTTCTCCCATTCTCACTCGGTCATCGGTCAGTCCTACCCTAGATGCCATCAACATTCAAGTCCTTGGAGCAACCAAGTTCTAGGCTGAGAAGGGGCTAAATATAGATGAATCCTCCGGCCAAGGGATTGGTATCTGACCTACTATACCACTAGACCAGGGCATGACAGTGTGTTAACAATATCATGGTGGGCAAAGCAAGCCCACAATTGGGAAACAAGGACAGATTATTGTCACCCATGTTTATCCACAAAAATGTGGCAGATGAAAAGCAAATCTATGTGTTTACTGGCTATAAAGAATCCATTAAGTAACTTTGCCGGAAAGTTTTTAACTTTAAGGTTATTGCAAATGACATGGGGTGCTTCCTGCACTTGCACTCTATGGAAGGTAGGGGCCGTGAAAATGTCCAACTGATTCCCTCAGGAAGTAGTTCTAGTCAACTATAATTTATAAACCTATAATTTATAGGTAATCACACTAGATAGTAATAATATTAATAATACATTATCCAACCTGTTTATCTCATCATGGCCACATCCCTAATATTTATCAATATTCAAAAATGACCTAAATGTATTATTGATTTAAGTCATTTTTGAATATTGAGTTTGTTGGCCTCAAAAAGCCCATTGACTGGTGGAACCTCACAAATGTATAATTAATCACACTGGATAGTGTTGATCCAGGGGATATCCAATTGGCTTCCAAGATCAGGAAGATTTTTTTTTCTACAGTCAGAACAAACTGGACCATGCTTTATGGATTTTTTTTCTGCCTTCCTCTGGACCAATCATATAGGGTTCTGTGCATAAAAGTACTTTTTCAGCCAAAAAATTATTATTATTTATAAACTTAATGGACTTTTGTCTTTTTTTATATCCTAATTAACTATATACCTATGTAACATACACAAAAGTTTACAATGTGCACATAATCTTGTCATTCAGTGATGAAGGACAGCAAGAGTAAGGCACCAAAAGTTTTTAGTTTTTGGAAAATAACACCAGGGTTATGTTACATGGCCATGTTTTTCCAGTTTAGATGGTTGGTGCCACATTCATTCTCTCCTGGACCTCTACACAAAGTGGGCAAGTGAACCATGCACAACAACGATGTATTACAAGAGATTTCATTAAAGTTGCATGACACAGGGGAGGAAAGATCGCCAGCATTGCAGGAACACTAATGTCCTCTTTATTTATTTTTATGTCTCCTTGAGAAAGAAGACCTACCCGTCCCTGAAACGTTGATGGTCTATCTTCTGTAATATGAAGATTATGTAAACTTTTCCCATAAGAACGTTAATGTGCTGGCCATTTTTGTAATTTTCTAGTTACCCTGGCCCCTGTTGAAGGATCTTCCCCCATTCCCCGCATGTCTGTGATCAATTCTGCTTTTTCTTCAAGCTCCTATTGTCACCAGCTCAAACGCCTTAAAGTGAAAAGCCGTATTGCTTGCCCTTTAGAAGATCCCAGATTGGATTTTCCATATGGTAGTCACTTAATTAGATGTCCTCTATGGAGAATGGGAAGACCCCTCCACCAAGGTCTTGGATAACGATAACATACATTATATACACACCCCCACCCCTTGACATCATACATACTATTCCATGATCAAGGTCAGGTCATTTTTGCACTCGAAGGCGTCATATAACTGTATCAGGTTCACGTGGTTTAACTGGTTCATGACATTAATTTCATTCTTCACCTCATCCTGGAGAGAAAAAAGAGGACAAGTTACCATTCTATTGACATTTCTACTCCCCCATGCAAGGCGAATAAATATACTGCTAATTAATCACAGGGCCTAACTAGACAACATCTCTGGCCTGACAATGCCCAGGGCCTGGTGCCCTTTCCGGGCCCTCCTGTCTCGCCGTTTAACGAGGCCCTGACAGCAACTCCCACCAAGCGATTCATGAATATGCAAATATATCCCACGATAGTTTGACGGATCGGCCACGCTGTATCTCCGTGCTAAAGGCCAACACTTCAGGAGGCAGCTGAGATTATACAGGAGGGGTTCAAATATTGCAAACATATTAATGAGTTGTCTCGGCTGGGAACAGCCTGAATAAAATTGACAGCTCCTGCTTATCTGCTTTGTGCAGAAATACAACCCCATGTATTCTGCAGGTTGTATTCTTAATACTATATATATATATGGAAATATATTACTGTAGATCAGGAGTGCCCAACAGGTGGCTTGTGATCTATTGGTAGATTGCAAAGGTAACGCCAGTAGATCACTAAAGCTACGTACACACTTCCAATTATTATCGTTGGAAAACGAACGACAAACGATCCTGCACGATATCTACGAACGATCGAATAGCACCGATCCTGCACATAGCGATAACGACACGATCGTTCGTAGATATTGTACACACAATAGATACAATCGTTTGAACGATAGAGGAACTATGTGCACGACAGGAAAGTGAACGGACGTTCGTTCATCACGCATGCTCAGAACATGGACGATCAACGAACAATCGTACACACGAACGATGTTCAACGATCGTCATCCAATCCGATCCGCCGGTCCGGTCGTTCGTTTCCAACGACTTTCCTCGTTCGTCGGCGTCGTTGGTTACTTTTTTAACGAACGATTTTTGCCCAATCGATCGTTCGTCGTTCGTTCGTCGTTCGTTTTGAACGATAAAAATTGGAAGTGTGTACGCACCTTAAGCCCTGCCTTTCAAAATAAACTCTACCGCGCACAGGAGTTATTCAATTCAAATACTATTGTTGGTCGATCATTTGACTTTCATTTTAAAAGTAGCTAGCAAGCCAAAAAAGTGTAGGCACCCCTGCTGTAGATGTTTGAATAACTATATATTTCAACCAATTGTCATTTGTTTAAACATTCATTATATGTAATACCTTTAGTGATGACAGCTATTATCTCTAATAGATTTCATAATTGTCGCATATGAATGCATACTATCATGATCATCATGTTTCTCCAACCAATTTGTAATAATCAATTATGATTGTTTAAATACGTCTTGTATATATATTGATGTATCACATGTTAACTCAATCTATTTAGACCATACAGTCCCAAACATTCTACCCCTGAGGAAGCCACTTCTGGCGAAACGTGTCGGGCTAGGGACTAATAAGACTGAATGCGGCCATAACTTGCAAATATATTAGGAATCAATTCTTCAGATGTATATCCCAGTCCTGTGAAACTGTAACAGAACTGGAGATATGATTTATGATGTTGTTATAACTATATATGAAATAACTTGCCACAACATAAATAATTTGGAAAAATATTAGCCTTAAACCTCTTTCTTTTCAACTTCTTTACCTACCCAATTTTAAGAAGTGGCTTTAGACTAATAGACACAAAGGAGAGAACCTTTCTTCTTCACTAATAATTATACTGCAGTATATTAATTACTTTTTAGTTTGTTTATAATAAAATGATATCGGATTAAATATTATTATAACTTTCTTCCCAATAAAATGTATATCAAACAGTATAAACAATCCAAATCCCCAACCAACCAGAAACTCTTGCAAAAACATAACATTTTCTTTTGTAGAATACTGCCGTACTTACCCTTTCCTTGGGAGCTTTAACTTTAATGATTTTGGCAGCAAGTCTTAGCCCGGAGGATATCTCTACACACTTATGGACTTGACCAAAGCGCCCGCTGTTAAGATATGAACATGACAGTGAAACAAAAAACAAAAAATCATGTTTGTTTTATGTCTTAATGATACATGTCTTCCTTCTGATTGATTACTTTCTTGCAGAGAACTTCATATCCCCAATGCATGTGGCTACAAGTTCATGCTCTGCATCCTCATCTGTAGCCACCCCTGTGCTCTAGAGAGCTAAGACTAGAAGTGTGACTGATATCATCCATAATACACAATGCAAGGAATTATAGTAGATGGAGTTTCCTTATAGCTTGGGTTCCCCCAGAGGTTGCCAAATTACTGGCAATTCAGGCTTTTCAGGTAAATTAAACTGACACCAATGATCTTTTTGGCTATCAGTAAGGGTGACTTTCTTCCCAATGGTCAACAATATAAGAGCCATTCTTCCCACTGACCACCACACTAATATACAGTGATCTGTGGATATAGGTATAGCAGGGCTTCTCTGTTTTAAATAGTTTTTTCTATCTTTTATAGCCTACTGTACCAGGGTAGGGAGACATAGGCACCCCCTGCCCTCATTGGCTGATTAATATAGCACCTACACAGCCAGCCCCAGTATATTACCCCAATTTAACTCCAAATACTGCAATGACTAAGCAATAAGTTATTCATAGCCCATTAATATTGTCTTTAAACTAAGCATTCCTGGGTTCTTTGTGTTCTTACTGTGTCCCCTAACTTCCTTTAGAATTCCTAAATCCATTTCCCCTGACTTCTTTTTTTTCCAGTTATCCCATCACTTTGCATTGCTGTATCTCATACCAAATTTTGTGTGGCCCTGACCATGCTTGCTTACCACCCAGCCTCACCCTTTGGATTGGATATGACACTGACAGCCTTGGCTTACAATATCTTTAATAGTGCAGACAGTACAGAGGTTTCCTTATTGAGCACATCCATGAGATTTTGTGGAATTGGAGAGAGTGCAGAGAAGCGCAACTAATAAAAGGAATTGAGGAGCTCAGCTATAAGGAGAGATTAGCCGAAGGGAATCTATTTTCCCTTGAGAAGAGACGTATGAGGGGGGATATGATCACCCTGTATAAATATATAAATGGTCCATATAGCCCATTATTCACTGTAAGATCATTACAAGGCACAAGGGGGCGCTCTTTGTGCCTGGAGGAAAAGAAGTTTAGGCCCTGGATAAGGAAGGGATTCTTCACTGTAAGGTCTGTGAAAATGTGGAATCGGCTCCCTCAGGAAGTAGTCTCAGCAAGTTCTATAGATTGCTTTAGGAAAAGGCTGGATGCTTTTCTAGAAGCACAGAATGTAATTGGGTATTAAGGATTTAAAGTAAAGACAACAGAGACTGTTGAACCAGGGACATCCGATTTCTTCAGGTAATCAGGAAGGAATTCCCATTTTGGAGCAAATTTACCTGATTTTTTTTGCCTTCCTCTGGACCAGCTATGTCTTATAGATTTTCATATGTACGATATGTTTATTTCCCTAGTGGTTAAACTTAATGGATTTATGTCTTTTTTCAACTAACTCAGCTAACTATGTAACTATCTCTAAAAATATTATCACTGGATCAATGCTCCTACTACTTTAGGTTTAGATGTGATACAGAAAAAAGCAGTAAGGAGCATAGCACACGGTGGGCTTTAGGGTATTTCATTAAAGCCCTTTGCAATGCCTGTTTCTTGTTGCATACTGTATTCATGTCAAAATCAGAAATGTTCCCCATATAATACTACCCAACATGTTCTAAGGGCTTCCAGCTGCTGCTACAATTGGGTGTTCCCGTGTAACAATAGGCTACAATTCCAGTACTTGTGCTTCTTCTTCAAAGCCCTGATGAAGGGAGTGGTTGGAAGGTCCTGAAACGTGTATTATACATATAAAATGAACCTATTTGGAATGTTAACAAATAGGTTCCCCATTCTTTTTTTTTTGTGAACTCAAGCGACAGTGTCAAACTCAAAGTACATAAAGTAGACAAACACAATTCTTTTAAAAGTTAGTCAGCACATGTTTTAACCCTGGCTATTTACACTTTATGGAAAACCACTTTCACTCCTTTGTGCCAAGCTACAGCAATGCTATTCCAATTGTAACATTAGCAGCAGAGTTAACGGAAAAAGTTGCACAATCCACTTGTGGACAAAGGCCGTGTTCCTATGTATAAGGCAAGACCTCAGGGATGTTTTGGGATATAGTCAAAGTGCTGTTGTTATCACTGATTATAAATAGCCGCTGCATGGTAAACACCGTCCCAAGACCAAAGGCATCATTCTCATCTTACGCTTTACAGAGGATTAGACCTTCGGCCAGCTGTTCCGTGTTACAGAATGTTACAGCCCATTTGTTTGCCTCTTGGGCATGCACACAATGCAAACATATAGACCACATACTAACATTCCTACGCTTGCCATAATGTATGATGCATGGGGCGCCATTGTTAAACTGATTTTAACGGATTTGCACACACATAGTATATCAGTATATAGGCTCATTGTTTCACAGAATACCAGCAATATCAGTAAGAATATATGCTATCTATTACTGGACACCAGTGACATCACTGTGGTATCAGCCTATCTATATAGTAAAGACCACTGATATCGATAAATAGAGTCTACTTGCTAATAAAGATTAGTGACATCACAGAGAATGCCGCCTATCCAATCACTAGAGACCGGTGACATCACTAAGAATGCAGCCTATCCAATCACTGGAGACCAATGACATCACTGAGAATGCACCCTATCCAATCCCTAGAGACCGGTGACATTACTGAGAATCCAGCTTATCCAATCACTAGAGTCTGGTGACATCACTGAGGATGCAGCCTATCCAATCACTAGAGACCGGTGATAT
>NC_092866.1:4416213-4429746 GCF_032062135.1 Pyxicephalus adspersus | reverse complement strand
GAGACCAGTGACATCACTGAGAATGCCTCCTATCCATTCATTGCAGACTAAAAATGCACCCTACCATTCTTGAGACTGATAAAACACTTGAAATGTGGCCTATCCATTAACTAAAGAGCTGTGACTTTACAAAGAATGCAGCCTATCCATTCATTAGATAAAATCACTTGGAATGCATTCTACTCTTTCACCAGCAACCATTGAAATAAACATACGGCTGACCCCTGGGGCTGATCTGTATACTTTGTTGGAATGCTCTAATATTAGAAATGCATTTCTGTGTTTTAAATCAACATCGACATTGTGATTGTATTTTATCCCGCAGAATCAAAAATCTCAGCAAGAGTTAAAGATCCTGTTTACCTTCCCAAGCTCTTGGGTGACATTTACAAAAAAAGCCAACACCAACAAGATGTAGGAGTTTGAAACAGCTTGTGTTCAGGATTATATGTCTTAAGGGGAAAGCATTGCATACATATGGTTGTGAATGTCTGAAATGCGGTGATTAATTAGTAATGTGTTTTGTTCTGGGAGCGCTGTGGTTTATTCTAAGGTATTTATATATTTTCGCACAGCCGCCCTGTTTGCTCTATATTTGGCTCTCCAAGAGCCCTTCGGATCTAGCTTAAAAGGCCAAGCAAGCAGTGACGTTCCTTTTACTTTCTGGATGTACTTGTGAATCCGTGAGCCTTCACATGATAAAAATATTGTTATCAGGGTGTAACTATAAATCAGCGATCCCCCCAGCAAAACTTTGGGTGGGATGGCCTCAAACCTACCGGAAGTAAAATGTGGAGTAGCAATTGTCACCGCTGCTGCAACCTGTGGGCCCCTGGCACGTTGCACCCTTCCCTGAACCCTCTTAGGCACACTTACACACATTGACTAAAAAACACACACAAACTTACACCAATACACACTCACCTAAGCACTTTTTGGAACCCCTAATTCCAGACAACTTGTCTCCCACTTTGAGCTTTCTCCTGCTGTGTTACCCTTCCATTGCCCTCCTCTAGATTGTGGTGCACAGACCCCCTTCCCAGCCACAACTCCCTCTGCCTCCCAGCCTCGTGCTTCTCTTTGTGCACCAGGTGGGCTAAATCTTGGAGATGATTACCATCCTTCATCCACTAATGCAAAAACCTCACTTCCTACCTTGTACCATGCTGACAGTGAAGTCAGGAGGGGCAGCAGGGCACAACAAGCCCCAAAAAGTGGCAGCAAATGTCATGCCTCCCACCCTGGGCTCCTCTAAAGGGGTTGAAGAGGTCATAGTTAAAGCCCTGAATATTTAAAGACAGTAAGCTGACTTGCAATTACAATGAACATCACCATTAGGTGCAGATTTACATGTCCAGAGCCTGGCACCCAAAGGACCCCTACACAACGTTTTTGGTTTACTGGCCCCTATCCAACTCAGAGTACTTGAAGAACTTTATATGTGATGAATGTTTATCTGCTAAGATAGGGAAAACATTTGTGGTTAATTATTTCTCCTTTGCCTCTGCCACCCATAGGCACAAAACTACTTGGATCACAAGCTGTACCTATACATTCATACAAGACTAAGGTATCCCTTTAAAAGTTCTATGTTATATATTAAGTTATTGTTTTTAGGAAAAAAAAACATGTGGAAATATATAACTTTATTTTGATCCATCCTGTCCAGAATGTAACACAAGCTCATAAAAGGAAGAGAAGCCTTAGGACCCTATTGACCCAACAACAGCAGCCAGTTCTCTTCCCCCTCTGTATAATGGTAACCTATGCATTGGCTTGTAATGCATTAAGATGGATAGTTTCTACAGCAACATGATTAGTTTGGAATTGCCCAACTTACCCGCCAAGGACTTCATGCTGGCACACTGTGTAACAAGATGACAATATGGCCTGTTTAATGCTGACTATCCTGTGGTTGAAAGGTGCAGGGGGTGGTGGGCAATCATCTACAATAGGACAATATACAACAAGATACAAGATCAGGAGAATTTCAAAAGTATTTGCACAGATAAAACATGCAGAAGGGAAATAGATACCAACATTTGAAAAGTACGGCGCTTTTGGGAACTATTAAACACCAGCACATTGGCAAAGCCCACCTATCTCTTCTATACGTGGAGTCACCAATGTACTTCTTATTTCTGTCCATGTGCCTACAAAGACGACACTTCTGTCTGATGCCATCAATCTGCTGTTTTCTTGTAACTCAGTATAAAACGAGACATTTGCATTTCTAAAGCCTTCACAAACTCTTGCAAGTTGCAAGTTCTGAAATGCCAAACAAAACTGAATACATTCACTTGCTGGTACTGCCATGTTAGCAAGAAAACATGGAGGTCCATTGACCAGAGGTTCGGGGTCACTTTTGTTGACATGTCTAAATCATGCTAAATTTTGCATATCTGCATTGGCTATATTCTAGTAAATTCTTTTGCAGTCTGGGCTTTATGGTCAATTGAACAAACATGTAATTTCTCTTCTTACCAACAACATGCAGGGACAAATCCTCCGGAGCTTTCCTTGGATCATCTGATGGTTTGGTGGCTGCAGCTGGATCAGGAGTTGGGGCAGAACCACAGTCTTTTTTAACCAGTTCTGTTTGGATGCGTTTTACTGCTCCCTTTACTCCCTTGTCAGTATTTTTCTCTTGTTTTAAGTCCACGTGGCCCATCTTCTGGGTTGGCAGAGTCTCCTTCCCAGGGGCATCTGGTTGAACCTCCATGGTAGGGGTAGCTGGGGAGGTTTTCTTGTCCTTACTCAGAACTTGTGTTATCTGTGGTGTTGAAACCGGCATACTTACTTCTGATTTTTGTTCATTTTCTGGTCTTTTTCTGGTTTCCACATTGCTTGTCTCTCCTGTCTGTGCACAAGTGCTTTTCCTCCAAGAAAAAAAAAATGTATGTATATTATACGGTCATGGTCAGTATATAATTAAAACTCTTACTGGTATATTCTCAAACAATCCTACCAACTGTTCCACTTTGGAAGGATTTGTTTCAGACCTAAGTCTGTTGGACCATGTTTTATCAGTGTTCATGTTTTTTTGCCTTCCTCTGGGTCAATTAATTTCCTAGTCGGTGAACTTGATGGATTTGGTTTCTTTTCAACCTCGCTAACTCTATATGTAAGTCCTTCAGTGCCCGTTTGGCTTTCAGACATTCCTCTTTGTGGGATCTGTTCCTACGTTACCTATTTTTTAACAGTAGAAGAACATTTTTTGCTGATAATTAGATCCAACTGAGCATTTAGATATACACACATTTAAATTTTTTCTGCACTGCTTACCAAGGCATCCAAATGGCTGTTGGAGTGGAGCCACATCTACCAGTCAGACAGCATACCATGGATTGGCAGGAGGTGGTACAAGGTTCTTTACCTTACCAGTGACTAAACTTCTAACTTTGTTTCACCATAAGCTACATAACTGGTGGTATTTGTCTGTTAATAAATATACAGACCAAGATAAAGTTTCCATTGGGGCAGGAAGGTAACCTATCTTCTAGTTCCTTTCAAAAGGCCATTTGCCTTACCAAAAGACCATGTCCATTTGCAACAGTGTTTTCCTTGATAAGGTTTTTGTAGTCTATGTTCTCTAAAATCTCCAAAACAATATATCCACATTCATGTTTGCTCTACACTGCTTACCCGAGCAGCCAAATGGCCGTTGGAGTGGAGCCACATCTACCAGTCAAACCACAAACCATGGATTGGACAGCTTGGGGTGATGTGAAGTCCCATATCTTCACTAAGACTAAACTTCTTTTGCTAAAATATGATGAAGAATGCAAAACGGTCTTTGTTTCACCATGATCCGAAACGCTGGTGATAACCATCCATTCATACACGTACAGACCAAGATTTAGTTTCCATTGTGGGCAGGGAAAGCCACAGGTCAGGAAGGTAACTATTCTTCTAGGTCTTAGCAAACGGCACCTATAGACAGCTGTGGCTACACAGGCAAAATCACTGACTTTTCACACTTTTCCTTTTGGGAACAATGGTTGTCTCTAAAGCATGTACAGTTTTGGCCTATACATAAACATTCAACAATCTTCTAATATAGCCAATTATCATACACAAGACAATTTAATGCATATGGAGCACCAGTAGACACAATCAACTAAGGTACATTGGGTTATCCATTGGACATTCTTGTCTATAACATTGTGTGGTCTATGTGAGATTCTGCAAAATGTCATTCATGTTTGAAAACTGGATAAAGTGGTCCCAGTGTTCCCCTCCAGTGCCAAATCTCATAAAATACATAAAAAAGTTGATATGGATTTGGATGAAGGATTGCTTGAGCAGGACAGATTATTTCAATTGTCAACATTTAAACAAAAATTTAATACAAGTAGAATATTTAACAAAGAACACCGAAAGAAATTACGGCAATCTCTGTACCTTTGTAGATTGTCTTCTGTTGCTGGTGGACATGTTGCAGAAGTTGGGTGTTGAGTTAAGAGACCAGGATCTCCTCCAGGTTCCTCAAGAATCTGCTTAGGTTCTTTATTCTTTGAATTCTGGTCTGCTGCTGGGGTAAGAGGAGGTTGTATACATTGGGCATCTGGATCTGTCTGGGTACTTTTGTCTCCCGGTAGTTCTCCTGCCACTTTTTGAGCCCATGGTTTGGTATTATGAGAGCTCTCAGGTTGTTGAGGTATATCTAGAGTCTGGACATTGGTAGAGTTGGTTTTGGTAGGATGAGTACTACATTGAGCGGTCTTCTGGCTGAGTCTTTTTCCTTCTGAGCTGCTGCTCTTTTGTGGAGCTGCAAAACAAGACATTTAAAAGAAGGGCTCTTCTCCACTTAACCTACTTTTTACCCTCCAGTGTCCACGCTGTATTAGGTAGATTGGCTCCTTTCTAACTTTCCTTCTGCTTCCACTTCACCACTCCAATTTCTTTCCACCAGTTTTTACCCTGCTTTGTGTAGATTTGCCCTTTCCTTCCATAAAAAAATTCTACATTATGAGGTTCTACGTTGTAAGGAACAATGGTACATATTACAATAAAGCAATATTGCTGCAACAAAGATTTTGGTGGCCTTGCATACAATATAATGACAGGACCTGGCTACCTAGTCCACTGATCCATAGAACGCTAAAGTTCCCTGAGAGTTTGCTATGGGTTCCTAGAGCAATGAGCAATTTGTGTCCCTCAGGTCAGTTTAGGTGACACCAATGATCTTTTTGGCTATCTGTAAGGGTGACATTCTTCCCGATGGCCAGCAATGTAAGAGGTATTCTTCTCGCTGACCACCACACTAATATACTGTGAGCTATGGATATAGTAAATTATAGAAGGGGTTCCCTAAAGACCTGAAAGTTATTTCAAGGGGTTCCCTGTGTTAAAAAATTGAGAAACACTACTCTAGACACATTAAAAGAGGAGGCCCTGGGCACAGTAGCAGTTTTGACAAAATAGACCACATCAGAAAACCACCAAAAAAAACTTGCTTCTTGTAACCCAAAGTCAACATCTGTCACTGTGTTGAGAAATAAATACTCTTTCAAAAACAATACTCTTTCTCATATATATATATATATATATATATATATATATATATATATAGAAGAACCCAAAATATAAGCCTAAGGTACATTATATGGGACTATCTGAACCATATAAGCTTGTTGGATTTCCATTTCCAAACCATTGACCATCAGTATGGAGCTGCCAACACTCCCTGCCCCATTCCCCAAACTTTCCAATGTTAGATCAGGGTTTTGTTCAGCTCACTCCAGTTCTTCTATACCAAACCCATCAACCCCTGGCTTCAGGAAGTCAATTATGTGTTTCAGGGGAAAATCAAGCTGGAACAAAAAAAAGACCTTCTCAAAACTGTTGCTACAAGCTTGGAAGGCCACCATTGTTGGAACTCAACCATTGGGGTCACATATTTTCGGCCTTATTGGTCAGTTGATGGTCAGATGTTCACCAGGTTATAGCCATAAAATATATTCCAAATGTACAAACCAGTTAATATAAACTGCTATCCAGTACACAAAGGATTCAGCCTATTTGTAACCTGAACAATAATCTTATTTTTCAGGAGCCAGAATCAATGGACTGGTTCATAAGGAAAAAAAACTCAAACCAGATCTTCTGGACGTGTACAAAAAAAGGTTTTTAGGCAAAAAAGTGTAAAGAAAGACATTTCATTAGTTGATTATTACAAAAACACCCAAAGTGATAATACACGTTACCCATTATATAAAAAGGATTTTAGTGAGTCCATAAATGCGAAAGGTGAGGGTCTTAACACCCGACGCGTTTTGCCCATATGAGGCTTCTTCATCTTTATCAATGGATTGATTTGCAAATAGTTGAAATACCAAAAACTAAAAACAAAACCACTTACTTGCTGGAGCTTTTTGAGCATCGATCTGAGATCCTCCGCTGGCGAGGACGTGTTTGGATTTGTTTTCTTTTTCTTCTGAGTCATCTTTGGCCTTCAAAACAAAAACAAAAAAATACAGCAGTTAAAAATGGCTGGAGGACTTTCAGAAGATAGTAGCCTATCACCAAAACCATTTAATGGAATCCTAACATATTTTCTTGCTGTTCCTTGTATCCATTCTGGCATTTCATATATAGAGCTGTAGAGGATCTCTATGCAATTCACACAGCACAGTCAGCTGAGCAATTGTGGTGGCAAAATCAGTTGCAGGATAAACCATGTATGTAATATAATGTATATGGTACAATCTATTAACAGACTTTTAATTTTCTAGCTTTCCCTGCAATACTTACCTTTTTTCAGCCTTGGCAAAATCACTGGACTGAAGCTCAAAGGTGACTTTTCTAATACTGAAAGGTGAAACGTTTCCTAAAACGGATACTGTTGCTGTGTTAGGCATTTATGCCTACTAAAAGGCCCTCTTTCAAAAAAAGCCATCCAGTTCAGACTTTGCCTGGGCTAAGATGACATCATCAGTCTGCTACAGGCAGAAGATAACATTTCCCTAGCCTCTTCCCCTACAACAGGCATGTCCAAAGTCCGGCCCGGGGGCCAATTGTGGCCCATTCAGCTTTCCACCGACCCGCAGCCTCTGTCATCATAGGGAATCCCCTACATCATTATAGTGGGCGTGTGCTGTGCGGGACCTGCACAAACCACACCCACTCTGACTGCATGGAGACTGCATTGACCCCGGTCTGCACAGGGAATCCTTAACGTCACCCTGGTGGGCCTGTACTGTGTGGGACCCACACAGACCAGGCCCACACTAACCCTGGTTAGTGGTCGGCCCCCACATATTTTCACCTCACCAAATCTGGCCCTCTTTGCAAAAAGTTTGGACACTCCTGTCCTACAGTGATTAGTTTGCAACATTGTAAGTTTGTATCAAGTTGCACAATTAGGGGCTATAGCATGGGCTGATCTGCGTCAGACAGCAGGATTGTCACAATCGTGCCAGCATCTCATTGCAGGAAGGCGATGCTGACGCTGAAAGATGAATAAAACAAAGATGGTGCCATTGTTCTGGGAAGAATAAGAAATGAAGGCTGATCAGGAGGAGCACTGAGACCTGTGAGGGGTACATACCTAGAAGTGTACTTATCCCAGTGTTTTTCAACCGCTGTTCCGCGGCACACTAGTGTGCCTTGAGAGATCTTCGGGTGTACCGTGGGAAATTATCCAATTTCAGTTAATTGGTCTCAAAATGATTTATTTACTGCAAAAAATTTGTCTTCATTTGTCTATACCAGCGATGTATAGTGATAGGCAGAACCAAAAAAAACTCTTCCACTAGATGGCAGCAGGTAGCTAATTTACGTGTCTGACTTTTTGGTGGTGTTCCGTGGGATTTTTCTAATTGTAAAATATGTGCCGCGACTAAGAAAGGTTGGGAAACACTGACTTACCCAATACAGCGCATGCATGGCACATATCTGATGCCACATATGGCCAATACTATGATTGCAAATTGCACAACAGCTGCCCAGCTAACTTGACACAGCCTCCATTAGGCCAATAACATAACGTTTGTCTGATGACAGGTTCACTTTAATCCCTGAACATTTAGCTTTTCCCTGTGAGCCACCAAAAAACTTCTAGAACTAATTTTGTCTTCCCTCTCCAGCAGCAGGTGCTGTAAAATCACCGTCCATCTCTTCCCCAATAAACAAGAAAATATTGAACAAACACTCCGCAGACAATGATCTTTTAGCAGCATTTCCATTTACAGTCGCTGCCAGATGCCGTCCAGATTTCACAAGGCTGTTTATACTCCCCCGGCACCATACTTAATCAGTCACAGCGATGGATCTGAATGCGGCCCCGGCCTCCCGCCACCAGACCCAACGCCGTATTTGATATTCTGTTTTCAAGTTATTCTTTTAAAATTCCCTTTTCAGCGGTGTCCTGTCACGTCTACCAACTACTTGATCTCACTTCAGAATCTGTATTTCACAGATCTCCCTCTGCTACGTGATTTGCAGGAGTAAAATTCAGTTTACAGAATCAAAGGATACAGATGGCAAAGGCCAAATTGTCCATCTTGTCTATTAATCTTATTGATTAGAGAGGAACACTTGTTGGATCAAAAAGCAAAATATTGTTACATCGGGACGGATTCATTAACGCTATTCAAGGCCGGAGAGGATACACTTTCTTCAGTGAAGCTAGGTGATCCAGCAAACCTGGAATGAATCTGGTCCTCGATTCAAAACATTTGCATAGCAAACATAGCAAATGACTTGTTTTACTTTAAGTCTCTAAAATTATCTATTTTCATCTGTTTGGGGAGGATTCCTTGCAATAGTTTTTGTCTCTAACCCACCTACAATAGTTAGGCTATGGCTTTGATTTATTAAAGATCTCCAAGTCTGGAGAGGATACACTTTCAACAGTGAAACTGGGTGATCCAGCAAACTTGGAATGGACCTGGTCCAGGATTGAAAACAACAGCTAACAAATAGCAAATGACTTTGAAGAAATCCATTCCAGGTTTTCTGGATCACCCAGTTTCACTGTTGAAAGTGTATCCTCTCCAGCCTTGGAGAGCCTTAATAAAACAGACCCAATGTTTAAACCATGGATCCCATGTATAGATCTAGTATTCAAGGTAAAATTAAATATAATAGGATCTTGCCTATCCGGCTCAGGGCCATCCAGCCTCTGTACTATCCGGCTTAGTATGGAGTCCGGAAAAAAAAAATCTAAAATTCCATGGCGGTGTGGGTGGACGTCTGCTGTGGTGCTCCTACGTGGTGCACGTGTAGACGTCTATGCTGCCTGCTCTCCGGAACTGTTAGCAAATGTCTGCGGAGAGAAGAACACCGCCCATGAGTGGAGGTGAGTATTGTACTTTAATAATGGGACTGTCAAATATCCGGCTTATTTGTTATTCGGATAGTCGGGAGTTTACTGTAGATAGATTAATTGATCAAACACACCAGACTTGATTTTTTAAACCTCTCCAAGACTGGAAAAGATAAACTATCATGGGCGAACCTTTGTCATCCTGCAACGCTGGAATGAATTTCTTTTGCTATTGTTTGGCAAATGTTTTCAATCTTGATTCAGGTTTAGATGGATCACCCAGATTCTTCTATGATAATCTTCTCCAGTCTTGGAGAGTTTTGGTGAATCAGGCCCAATGTATAGTTGCTGTGCAGGTTCATGTTCTCACTGTGTTTCCAACATACCAAAAACATACTGGCAGGGTAATATGCAAACTTCATACCAATATTGTGTATGCAATGTCAACAAAAATGTGTTTTGTTGGGGAAAGATTAGAACCCATCAGGTTTATATTGCTGTGCAGGAATCTGTTGGAATGTGTTCTCACTTCCTGTCTTGGTAACAACACTTTTGGAATTCTGCGGTAGGGACACAGATAATCATTTTTTTAATAATAATTTGATCGGGGGTTTAGTGTTCCCCTAAGTTATAAAAGAAAACAATAATATTTTTGACTTCTCCTTATGTCCTGTCTTGAACCCTATAATCAATCATTTGTGAATGATTTGGCTTTTACAAACATAGCAAGTGCACAGGAATAAATAAGAAGCATTCTAACATGGTAATGTATATGATATGGAACTATAGAGAAGTACGGCACCTCGTATTCTCCCATTCAAGTTCTCATCAGAATTTCTTAGCTACCAAGATCAGGAACATCTGGCACATATGTAGGGTGAAGGAACCCTTGCAAACACCATGAGATGGTGGCTTTTTGTTTAACGCGTACCTAAACTCAGAATTTTCACTTTACATAAAAGGGTAGACAACCCTTTATGTTAATTAAAAAGTCTGTTAATTATATTATGTTAGCAAAAAATTAATTAAATTATCTTAATTAAAAAAAAAAAGGCGATTGAGAATGAATGGGAGTGCAAAAACCTTCCGGGATGCGTGACGTAGGTATCCCAGGAGGGTTAGCACTCCTATTCATTCTCAATTGAGATCAGGCTCTTGGGTGGTGCTTCTGCGCATGCCCGAGGTGCTCATTTTATCAAAAGGGGAAAAAAAGACGTATGCGCAGTGAGATCGGCAAGTTTTTTTCCTCAACTACATCACCCGATCTCGCCCCTGGGTCTGGTGACGTAGTAACAAGAACCTGGAAAAAGAGGAGAAGATGGCTGGCATCTGGAGCACCAGCGGATACCGGGACGACGCGGACCGATGGAAGAGACCTCTATACCTTTCCACTGCACTGCGGGATTGAAGGTAAGTATATTTTTTTTTGTTTTGGCCTTTTTTGAGTTTAGTTCTACATTGTAGAGCACATGGGTGTGTAATGTAGAGCTCGACAGGAGTTACATCTTCAGTGGCCATCCAATGGCCAAAGAGAATTGCCTAACTTCATAGAAGTATGCCATGGCGCGGGGGGTAAAGACGGTGAGTATTACACACAGGTAAATATGTGCCATAAGTATTCTGTACATACTTGGTGATTAGGGCACAAGCTCACCACCCAACAACGAATTAGGTCCTACTTTAAGAGGGATTCCTTCTCACTTCCTGTTGTAGCTCCATAATGGGATGCAAAATGAAATTTTCCAACAGACAACCAACAACCTTTCTATGAATTTTAACCCTTTTTTGTGCTATCTTTAGCTTTAGATATATTTAAATAGAAAAAAGCTCTGCTTATTTATGCAAATTTTGGCTTATCCAAGGATGCCCACTATTGGGTATCCATTGTTGTCGTTGCCCTGAAATTAAATTTAATAAATCAATGTTAAAATTCTACTAAAAATCTCTGGATATGCTCTGTCATAAAGAATATTCTTCAATCTCTTGTCTAGTAAAGGACATTAAATTTACATTCATTATAATGAAATGGGCTCTTACCGTCCTTAATTCACTCAACAAGGAAATTCTCATCTGACCCTTAATCATTAAACCTTCTTCATTTAATTTAATATTAATGAACATGGCTAGATGACTTATACATGACAAACAGAGTCCCACAAGATGCCACCAAATCATTAAAAAGTAGACACATTACCCTTCTACTCAAGCTAATTAGTAATCAGTCTGATCTCTTGTCAAAAAATTGGCCCCAGAACAAATGTGTATCTGACCATAAAAAATTTATAATACTACATCAGTGTACCAACCTCCTCCTTCTTCTTCCATGGAACCGTACCCTTTAGAATGAAATCCACAATTTTAGAGTTTTTCAGCGTGTTTCCCACAAAGGCCACCACCTTATCCATGGTAGACATCATCTTTTCAAGACCATCCAGCTTCTCATGGTGGATAATAGATTCTTCATGTAATGTCTTGAGAAGCCGTATCAATTCTGAGAAGCTGCTTTGTCCCTTCTCAATTTTCTCCTTTGGGTTTGGTCCTGTTGAAGCGTTGGTTCCATTGGAGGCTGATAGTTTATCCATGCCTTTTCCCAACAAGTCCATACCTTGAGAAACAATTTCCAATTTTCCCATGACGTCTTCTTGAAAGTGTAGCAGCTTGTCCATTTTTTCATTAAGAAGGTTCAGCTTGGTGTCCATGTTGTTGACCAATCCAGGATTCTTCACGGGGGATTTTCCAGATCCTGAACTATGGTCAAACTTACTTTCGTACATTTTGGCCAAGCAAGAGGTTATTGACTCCTGCTTACTCATTTTTTGGTATTCTACTCACAAGGCTAATCTGCCTTTGTCCCGGTAATCCTTCTCCTAATTCTGCATCTGCAAGGCTTTATGGTCTTACGGCATCCTCTTGGTGGAAACTGTAGATGAGACAATGGGCATCGAGTTTCTTGTATGCAAATAGATTTAACTCATGCTATCTGGCTTTTCATTGTGAGGCCTCTAAACAACTGACTAAACTTGGCATTGAGGCTTTTTTTGGGGGCTCGTTGACGTCACAGAGACATTTTAAATTCTTTCCTGAGAGCCTGGTGATGGATAAGCACGTCAAGAATTGACAGCATTAGCAAGTGACAGGAGGCAATGTACGTTAGGTCCTCTGAAATGCATGTCGGACTTGAATAAGACAAAACCCATTAAATTGTGTATTGTACCAAGGGGAAGAGGATGAGAAAAAGTGACACAAAAATAAGTTGTTCATATTAAAAGCAGCCGCGTTATAAGTGGCTCTCTGCACATTTGGACTGACAAGGCTGACCCGATTTGGCTGTCACTTGTGTCTAAAAATATCCGACAATGACAAGTATAGAAGGCTAACACATAGCTGGCTCTTCGTAAATTCAATCTGACAATACAATTGAACTGTTACACTTTAAATACTCCGAATGAATTACAAAATTATTTGGTTCCCCTTCCAGCCTTGGCATTTGAAGTGTTTGGGAAAATAACAGTTTTGTAGCACATTGTGTTCCAAAGTCTTTCATTCCATCATTCTTTTTTATTTATTTAACTAATGTACACAGCCTGACCAAACCAAAGTTCTCAGGTCTGGGGGAAGGGGGGCAGTGTTATGATCTGGGGAGACCCCAGGGCATTGTTTTGATATGGGGTGACCCTAGGGCGTTGTTTTGATATGGGGTGCCTCTAGGGGCAGTGTTATGAGCTAGGCTTCCTGTGGCAGGCATGGGTATTATCTGGGGATCTTGTGGGAGCAGTATAATGATCTGGGGCACCATTAGGGACAGAGTTATAATCTGGGGTGTCTGTATGGGCTGTCTTATGATCCAAGGTGTCTCTGGGGGTAATGATAAAATCTGGGGTGCTAATAGGGGCAGAGTTATGATCTGGAGTGTCTGTAAGTGGAAACTTTATGATCTGGGATGCCTGTATAGCAGTGTTAATATTGGGGGTGTGGGGCAGTGCTATGATCTGCGGTGCCTGTGGGGGCAGTGTTATGATCTGGGGTGCTGTGAGGGCAGTGTTGTGATCTGGGGTGCCTATGGGGGGAGTGTTGAGATCTGGGGTGCCTGTAGGGGCAGTGTTATGATCTGGGATGCCAGTGGGAGCAGTGTTATGATCTGTGGTGCCTTTGGGGGCAGTGTAATGATCTGGAGTGACTGTGGAAGCAGTGTTATGATCTGGGGCGCCTGTGGGGGCAGTGGTATGATCTAGGGTGGCTGTGGGGGCAGTGTAATGATCTGG
>NC_092866.1:4393679-4416169 GCF_032062135.1 Pyxicephalus adspersus | reverse complement strand
TGTGGGGGCAGTGTTATGATCTGGGGTGCTGTGGGGGCAGTGTTGAGATCTGGGGTGCCTGTGGGGGCAGTGTTGAGATCTGGGGTGCCTGTGGGGGCAGTGTTATGATCTGGGGTGCCTGTGGGGGCAGTGTTATGATCTGGGGTGCTGTGGGGGCAGTGTTGAGATCTGGGGTGACTGTGGGGGCAGTGTTGAGATCGGGGGTCCCTGTGAGGACAGTGTTATGATCTGTGGTCCATGCGGGGACAGTTTTATGATCTAAGGTAGAGGCAGTGTTATGATCTGGGGTGCCTTTGGGAGTTCTCGTTTTTAAAACTGCTGGAGGGCCTTTAATTTATACATGAACTTACACAAAGCTGGTTTATGAACATTGACATTCACCTAACATTCCCGCCCCATTCACTTCCTATACACAGCGCTCATCTTAAGGTCCGCGGCACATTGTTGCTCTGCACCAGTGGCCCTCCAGGAACAACTATACATTTTGCTTTTTTCTTAGTGAAAAGAAGTTAACAAAACCTCTGCTGGGTAAAACCTATTCATGTCACGTTTCCATTGACTTTAACACTCAATTACTGTTAATTTTCAGAATTCCTGCACTGTAGAAGAAAATAAAAACATGAAATGAGTCAATTTACAAATAATTGGTCACCCCGTCTGTCTGTATTTAGCAGGTCCCCATCGGTATAAATGACGGCCTTGCAGCTAGCTATTAGTCTTACATTCTCTCTAAGAATCTCTTTTCACATTCTTCTGTTGGTGAATTATAGAAATTCGGGTGTATTGTTTAAATGGCATTGATGAAACTGTGCACAGCCATGCAATTATATCAAATGGCAAACACTGAATCTGCATTCAATCAGAATTTGCAGATAATATACCAATACTTGCATGAAATACATGAAACTTTTCAATCATTTTGCCAACACAAAATCTGTAAAAAAATTAAGAAAAAGTAAGTGGCCTTAGGAAGCCATCATTGCCGCTTTTAGAAAAAAAATCTTTTTGTAGGGGTTTTTGCACAACTCAGCATTATCTGACAGCAACTATAAGGAAGTTTAGA
Organism: Pyxicephalus adspersus; assembly: GCF_032062135.1. Classification (NCBI taxonomy): domain Eukaryota; kingdom Metazoa; phylum Chordata; class Amphibia; order Anura; family Pyxicephalidae; genus Pyxicephalus; species Pyxicephalus adspersus. Next base: position 4,415,106 of record NC_092866.1, on the reverse strand, counting down.
CCACTTCTCCATGCAACAATTTCTTCCATGAACTATCCATTTTAATTTCCCAAACATTTTAAACATGACATTTGGTTAAACCAGCCAATAACCCTCCATCGTCTCTTTTGGAGCCATTCCCTGGTGGACTTGTTGGTGTCCTTCAGATCATTATCATGTTGTAATATCCATTACAACTTTCACTTCTGAACCAAAATTTAAACATGAGAAATAAAGGGACTTTATAGGCACCAGTAATAAAACAAAGAAAAAATGTAACTTTTAATAATTATTGACAATGTTTTTATGTAAAATCTATTTCCCCTGTTACCTAACAGAGGGATTCTAAACTTTCAAGATATACAAACATTTTAGAAACATAGCAGTATCTCACATATGTCATATTCAACGCGTTTCGCAGAGTTTGGTTCGCTTCTTCAGGAATTATCAGTGAGATCTTGACTCTTTTTGAAAACCTCCTCCAACAAATCTTGCACAAATCACATATGGGCAGTCAAGTAGGAAAGAGCGCAAACCATCATCAATCAGGATGCCAAATTGATGCAGGTGAAACAACCAGTGTTATAATATGATCGTTTACAATCCTTTCCCTGAATAAAACTGCTCCAATTGTGTTCACCGGAATTCTCAGAGTATTGCAGGATTTCAAAAATTCCTTTACCTACACATCACATGGTTGCAAGGTTTGCATCTTTAACTTTCTGCACTTTCACCGCAACTTTCACTTTTGGACAGATAGCACCATCTTCTTATTAAGCAAACTTTGATAGAATAAAAAATTCATAGCCGACTTGATGACAGCAAACTGTGCAGGCCCTGAAGTATGAAATCAACCAGACCATGACTTTCTACCACTATGCTTCACAGTTGGTATTCCTGTAATGCTACGATGGGTGTTTAAGCCAAAAATGTCTACTGTTATTTTAGTCATACAAGTCCACCTTTAATTATTCAGATCAGAGGACATTGTTCCAGAATGCTGGGTCTTTGCCTTAATGTTCAATGGCGATCTTTGAACAATAAAGGCTTTTTTGGAATCCTTCCCATGCAGGGTAAATGGGTGCAATCCCTTTCTGTTTGTAGATGCGTTCACATTGACAGCAACAGCTGCTGGAGTTACTTGAAAATCCTACAAATAAATTCGTAGGTTCTTGGAGACTTTTTTTTTTAGAATCAAACAATCAGTTATTGGACTAGTTTTGCCTATTTGGAATCATACATTTAATGCACAGCGCTGCGTAATATGTTGGCGCTATATAAATCCTGTTTATTATTATTATTATTATTAATAATAATAATAATAATAATAATAATAACATATCAACATTTTTATTATACTTTTCTGATTTCAAATAATTTTCGAATCCCTTGCATCCCTATTCTTCTTTCTGAGGTCCTTAGAGAGCTCATTTGATCTTGACATGAATACACCACACACCTGGTCAACAGCGTTCTTACTTTTTCTATGTGACAAATCTGTATTTTCATCAATGGATGATGAGAATGAGAATACATAATGTCCTTTGTGTGTTATATGTTAATGTCATCTTTATCTGTCAGCATTGTTTAAATAAAAATCTAAATGCAATCCCTTAATATTTGAGAGAAAAACAAAACTGACCCCCTTGGGACTTTATTTTTGTTTTATGTTATTTAAATACACTATGGTGGATAATTTCCAGTACTTCTATGCATGGGATCAATTTTTTCTTTGTGTACCACTAATGAAAATGTCTTAATAAATACCTAATATGTATATAATTTATTATATATAATATAAGTTGTTTTTAGATATTTATTTTGAATAAATTGTGTTTTATATATACACATAAATATATATATATATATATATATATATATATATATATATATATATTAATGCAGCAATTAATCATATTTTAACTAAAGCTTTGTGAGTTTGAAAAAAGAGAGATGAGAGCAGGGGTGTCGTACCAAAATTTCACAAACTTCACTCAATAAAGTAGGAAAATTACATGTAAGATGCCATTTGTGACTTGCATTGGCACAGCTGATTTTGTTTTTTTACCAGTTAATCTTGCTAGCAGATGCATTGGTTTTCCACTTTCTTTTTAATTACATAAAGCTACGTTCACATGATGCTCCAGTCCTAAAACTTCTCTTTTCGCTTCACAAGAGTAGCAGTGCTTTTTAACATGTCACCCCGCCTGACATGGACACTATCTATACGCTGGCCAGTAATGGGGCTTCTTGGAATCCAGAAGAGGACAAAGCAGCAATGATGTCAGTGGAGAAGTGGAGCCCTGGGGCTTCTACAGTGCTAGGTAAGTGGTCCCTGCACCCAGAAATGTCATTGGCAATTCAGAATAGGACTCAATGATGTCAGAGTAAGGGAAGAGTAGGGGCCTAGCCTTCTGCAGGGCTAGGTAAGTGGTCCCCTGCACCCAAAAAAGTCAATCTTAAGAGAACACAGTAACACTGATGTTGTAGAGAAGGGGACATGCCTGGTCCCAGTGTTTCTGCAGTGATAGGTAAGTGGTCCCTGCACCCAGAAAAGCCACTGGCAATCCAGAAGAGGACAAAGTAGCAGTGATGTCAGACGAGGGGAAGAGTAGGGGATATAACTAGCTCTGGTGCTTCTGCTGTACTAGGTAAGTAGTCTCCTGCACCCAGAAATGTCATTGGCAATCCAGAATAGGACTCAGTGATGTCAGAATAAGGGAACAGTAGGGGCCTAGCCCATCCCTGGTGCTTCTGCAGGGCTAGGTAAGTGGTCCCCTGCACCCAAAAAAGTCAATTTTAAGAGAACACAGTAACACTGATGTTGTAGAGTAGGGGACATGCCTGGTCCAAGTGTTTCTGAAGTGCTAGGTAGGTGGTCCCTGCACCCAGAAAAGTCACAAAAATGAAACAGTAGCAAACAGAAGAATGGGGGACGTGCTCAGTCCCAGTGTTTCTGCAGTACTAGGTAAGTGGTCCCCTGCACCCAAATAATTTACTGGCAATGGACCTGGACATGAGTATATCTTTCTTGACAATACATTTTTGAGCCTTTACCCAAATATTATATTAGAAGAAAAAATTCAGAGAGTTCAATAAAAAAAAATCAGCGATATTGTTTGTGCAAACTGTCCAGCTTTATCTGCAAGGGTTAAATGTTAACATATAGAAGTCATGGGACCGTACCCGGCCTCCACACACCAGGGTGTTCACTCACCACTCTGGAGGTGTCAAGGACAGAATTAATTACTGAGGCTGGTAAAGAAAAAAAATGTGCAGCGTTAAGTGGCATGGAAGTGTCTAAATATATTCTGTTGTGCAGGAGGAAAGCAAATCAATAAAACCATAATGCATGTGCTTATTTTCCTGGTGATGTGCTAAAATATTGTACAGAATTTATACAAATGATTTAGTTAAAACAATGATGGCATAAACATAAATTCATGTGTTATAATGGATTATAGGTCACATCTGCTCAAAAATAATATTTGTTGAGTGGCTTTGGGTGGCACCAGTGATGAGATCTCCCCTCCAGATCTGTCTAGAAATGATAAACTCCAATGTATTCTTCATGAAGAATAAAACACAAATAGCCATGGAATCAATTTGCATACAATGGCCCTGATTTATTAAAGCTCTCTAAGGCTGGAGAAGATACACTTTCAGCAGTAAAGCTGGGTAATCCAGCAAACCTGGAATGGATTTTTTCAACGTAATTTGCTATTTCTTTTCAATGGACTACGTCCATTCCAAGTTTGCTGGATCACCCAGTTTCACTGGTGAAAGTGTATCTTCCCCAGACTTGGAGCGCTTTAATAAATCACAGCCATAGCCCTATTGTAGGAGGGTTAGGGACAAAAACTATTGCAAGGAATCCTCGCCAAACAGATGTAAAATGACAATTTTAGAGACTTAAAGTAAGTTATGCCCAATCACCTAACATTGGTAAAACAACACTAGTACATGTGTCCCTGTGCAGACACATCCTGTCCCCAAATTTCCTTTTCTGTTGTCACCCTGTTATGTTCTCCCTTTGTGGAAGACTACAAATGACTGTGCCAACATAAGTTATGCAGACATGGTCCAACCTATCCAGGGGCCACTTATTTGACCATTGCGTTTTGTCTTGTGTGCACAAGGTTCTCTCTCTGTAACACTTCTCCCTCCATTATACGCAGTTGGGTAATTATAGATATGAGAGCTGGCTAGAAATAAGGTTCATTCAGGACTAAGGCCATTCATTAGTGTCCTCAGCTCTCTGGTGTTGTTCCTTTTCTATTTATTTAGTTGGTATGTGATAAATGATGAAAGCAAAATATTCAGTAAAAAAAAAAAAAGACATTTACATTTATAGGTGGAAAACCTTCAATCTACAAGGCAGGAGAGGATACACTGTCATCAGTAAAACTGGCTGATCCAGCAAACCTGCAATGGATCTGGCCCAAGATTGAAAACATTTGCTAACAAATAACAAATGACTTTGCTGGATCCCCCAGTTTCACTGATGAAAGTGTATCCTCTCCAGCCTTGGAGAGTTTTAATAAATTAGACCCATAGTCTTGCAGATAAATTCCATTATTCTTTATTCGTTGTCACACGCCGCCCCATGTTCCTTTTCAGGGGTACTAAATACCGGTTGGTGGCATCCTCTTCCTTTTCTTCTGGGGTTTTCTTCTTACATCACATGATGCATCATCCGGGCATGCCTGAGATCAGAACCTTTTTTTCACATTGCAGGGAACCCCCTTTGGTGCAGCCCAACACCCATTTATATTATTATTATTATTACATAGCATTTATATAGCGCCATCATATTTCCCAGTGTTGTACAAAGTCCATAGTCATGTGACTAGCTGTCCCTCAAAGGAGCTCACAATCTAAAGTCCCTACCATAGTCAGATGTCATTACCGCAGTATAAGGCGAATTATTGGGGCAAACCAATTACCTAACTGCATGTTTTTGGGATGTGGGAGGAAACCTACGCAAACACGGGAGAACCTGCAAACTCCATGTATAATATAAATAATTTGGTGATAGGTCCCTTTAGGTTTCATTGGTTAGGAATGTTGTCTTTGCTGATAACACAAGGTGTACAACAGGAATAATATTCCCAATGGTGCTTGTAACATGAAATGTAATTTGGTATTGCTGGAAGACTGGAAATAGCAATTCAAAATAAATATAAATATAAATATAATATATAAATATAAAATAATGCAGCTAGGCAAGAAGAATTCTCTGACAAAATACAATACTGGGGTGAAAGTTGTTGTCAGAACTACAAAAGAAAAAGTTTTGTGCTTATATCACATATTTGTAAAATGAGCAAACAGTGTGGACTGGCAGCAGGGAAGTGAATAGAATTCTGCAGTGCAGATGCAGTACTAATGGACCATCACAAGTAAAATGGAACAACCCGATTCTTCTTTATAGAATTTAAGGCGCAATACTAGAGGAATCACCAGCAGAAGAGTGGGGGTGCTGATTGATTTATCCCCCCTCCTATTGTGTGTTACTTCCCCCACCTCCTAGACTGTAAGCTCTTCTGGCCAGGGTCCTCGCCTCCTCCTGTTTCACTGTCTGTCATTTTCAACCCCTATTTAATGTACAGCACTGCATAATATGTTGGCGCTATATAAATCCTGTTTAGTAATAATAATACAAGTCAATGCATGACTTTTCCCCCTCTCTTCTTGTTGTTACCCCATATAAAATGTCATCGATAATTACTACTTGATTTGATATACATATTTGCAGTATTAATTTCACTGCAACATATTTGTATGATTTCTATATATTTTTCAAGATCTACCTTGTTATTTTGTTGGTTACCCTTAAAATTTTCCAATAAAGAAAGTTGAAAATTTTAGTTTGCAGTACTAAATGAATTACTAATAGAAAAAGGTTGGGTGGGGGCTGATTCCTCCATATAGATAAAAGAGCATCACCAATATAAATGTAATTTTGTGTATGTTATACTAGAGGTATCATTAGCAGGATAACAGGGAGCCTGATTCCTCTATACAGATTTGGGTGCAATACAAGGGGGATAACCAATAAGAGAATGAATGGTGTGATTCATCTATATAGATAGAATTTTGGGTGCAGAAGAGTGCAGGGATGGCAATTTTTCTATATAGATAGAATTCTAAAGAGCATTACAAGGGGAATCACCAGCAGGAAGAAACAAGTCCTTAGTTCCCCTATATAGACCTAAAGACTTCACTTACAAAAATAAACTGATAAGATAAAATGCCAACAAAAATGGAAAAAGGCTCAAGGGATAAAACATATCAGGATAGACTACAAGGACTTATACAGGTTCCAGGGAGGAAAGCAAAGAGTTTTAAAATACATGATGGGTGAGAATAAAGTTAAATAAAGTCAAATAAACCAGAACAAGCAGACATGACTTCAAACTAGAAGGAGAACGCTTGGAACAGACCTCAGAGAGGTTACTAAGTCAGTCAACATTAAGTTAATTTTAAAAAGAAATGTATATTCACACATAAAGGTTTAAAGATGGGGCTAAACTTGATGGAGCCCTTGGCCTTTCTCTATCAATAATTCTCCATGTTTCCAATTTATTTTGTTTAGCTGATAGAAGCTCCTGCAACCATAGAGAACATTAGAAGCCATAAAAAGGGGAACAAGGTAAAGGAATGGCATAATCCCATGAAGAAGTCTATTCACATTGAAACGTGTTGGGTTCTACTGGACTTTGTTAGGTATTTTTGAACTTTTTAAAGTTATTTGCACATTATAAATTTTATTACATTTCCATTTAGCAGGGATAGTGAATAGATGATCGTCTGGAATATTGGGAGCCAATGGTGAGATGTTTGATGACATGACATAAAGCTGTATGAATAAATCCAGTAAATAGTGAACCTTGGAGTCACTTATATATTAAGTCAACACTGTATTGTAAAGGAGCTGGCCTAAAGCTAGTAAAAGCGTAACATGGAGCAAAATAAAATATATATGGTGCAATCAACCCCCATCAATTACATAGCAACTTTTATTTTCATTAATCCCCTGTAACAGAATTATATTACTTGTTAATGAAATTCATTATTTTTAGTCTTCTAAGCCGTCCAGGAAAAATCTGCTGCAGGTGTTTAAGGTCGCATACTGAGATTCATGAATTTTTCAAGCAGTTAGTCTTCTTTTATATTATCTTAAAATACAGTTAGTACTTTCTTGTGATCTGAAGAGAACGGCTGTCTTATATCCATCATTAAAACAATCCCACAACTAAGATATGATGAAATGAAATAATGAACAATGCAGTACTTTAAATAATTTTAAGTCCTGATATGCTGCTGACCCAGAAGTAGTTGCATGATCTGCAATAGCAATAGCAACAGCTTTGGGTGAAATAAGATCAATGATAAGAAGCTGCAAAACCAATGATCAACTTCCGAACATGATTAAAATATGTTGATTGCTAAATACATCCAACATGTTTTGGGGGAACATTGTTAGATCTCCAGGACAGATGTGACCATTCCAGTCCTGAATATGGAAAATCAAGAAATTTCTGTAATAGTTCGATTGATCTTTAAGCCCTGAAGAAGGGTTGTTTCTCCAAAGCGTGTTGGTTGTAATTATCAACCCGTTAAAAATTGCATTTTGCAACATTCAACAGCTTCTAAGCCATTTGTACTACGTATTCCTTCTCTTGTTTCTTTACAGTTTTCTACTACATATCATTCCCATAATATTCAGAAAGGCAGCAGCACAATCAGCTTGCTACCCACTGTGCTCCACACATAGGACGCCCCCAATACAACAACATTGGGCAGACGTACATCTGTCCAGCTCTACCCTATGCCTACGATCTCTACAGTCTCTGAATGTTTTATTGTTTTCTACAACTATCCTCTCTTGATGTTTGAACCCTCCATGGGGACATAAAATCATTTAGTTATGTGTTTAGAAGAAAATGTTTGTTGGTTACTGGCACCGCAATGATATCCAGCTGGACTAAAACTGAGATAATACACAACACTGTACACGTTTATTGGATGCCCTGCAATAAAAACCATATGGCTTCCACCTTCTGTATCTTGGCCACGATGCCACAGTCTCCCACTGGCAACAACAGGTGCCAGGGATCCATAGAATGTCCTATCTAGACACAAGTAGGTGTTGTATATTATATCAAAATAACATGAACAAGAACTGTAGCAGTATGATTATTATTATTTACGTTTATTATGTAGCGCAAACATGTTATGCAGTGCTGTATGTTAAATAGCATATTTCATATATGTAGTAATGCTGGTCCAATAAGGGGAGCTTTGGATATTGCTGACACACACCTAAGGATATGGCAAGTCAATGAAAATAATTTATAAAAGGGACAAAAAAAATTACAAATTTTGTATGTAACTGTGTGCTTTCACCTGCATTGTTCATTAAGCTGGTAACAAGTTTTTTGTTTTGTTATAATGTGGTTGGGCACAATAATAAAAAAGAAAATAATGAAACTGTAGTTTTATAACTATCCCATTGATACTGCATAAATCGGTATCATAGCATGACAACTAGAAATGTCCACAGAGCCTTATTTGGTTTTATAGCAACACAATCAGAAACATTCACACAGACACAATCAGTATCATAGTAAGACATGGAGAAATGTCAGAGACACAATCAGTATCATAGCAAGACAAGGAGAAATGTCTGCAGAGACACAATCAGTATCATAGCAGGACAAGCAGAAAAGTCCGCAGAGACACAATCAGTATCGTAGCAAGACATCCAGAAATATCCACAGAATGGCAATCAGTATTACATTAAGACAACCGGAAAGGTCCACAGAGGCACAATCATAATAACAGCAAGCAACTAGATACACCTGCAAAGTCACAGTTAGTAGCATAGCTAGATGGCCGTAAATGAATGCAGAGCCACAATCAGTATCAAAGCAAAAAAAACTAGAAATGTCCGCAGAGACACAATCAGTATCATAACAAGGCAATGAAAAAAAATAGAAGAGCCAAAACTAGTATCATTGTAAGGAAAAACAGAAATTTCCACATTTAATTAGCATTATAGCAAGACAACTAGAAATGTTCGCAGGGACACAATCAGTTTTTAAAAAAAAAGACAATGAAAAATGTCCACAGAAACACAATCAGTATCATAGCAAGACAAGCAGACATATTCACAGGGTCACAGTATTATAGCAAAACAACCTAAATGTCTGCAGAGCCAGAATCAGTAGCATAGTAGAACAACCAGAAACATATCCAATGATAAAATTATTTAAAGTAATAGCAACCATGAATGTTTCTGCAGAGAGTTTCTACTAAAATGTTAATATCAGATATGTGATAGGAAGCAATGCTTAAAAATGTTGTGGAGGGAAAGGGGTAAAATGGGAGAAGTAGAACCCTCACAGTGCAATTCCTGGGGTTTGTGCACAGAGATTGTCCAGACTGCGTGCACTTCAAATGTCACCAGTATTGTATATTGTGCTGTAATGGAACTTGGTGTACATTTGGGCTCGATGTACATTTGGGTCAGATTCCATACCGAGCATACATGATGGTAGGACCCAGGGTGCCAGCAGCGGAGATTCTTCTGCTTCATAAGAAAATAAAATCAAATAATTATAATGGTAGAATAATCTTCAGCAAAAGACAAAAACTTAGAAGAGGCGCTTGAATCTTTGTTACTTGATCGCCACTATTTGGAAATTCTAACCACGCTGCTTTCCAGTCCGGATATCATAATCTACAATACAATATTACCCCAATGGTGCCGCTCTGGGATCTCTCCATAACATTTCCCCCTCATTTTTCTTCTTAAATAATGTATTTGTTGTTTTCCACAAAACCCCTTGGTGGGAATTTGAGCTGCCATTGTTTTGTTCTCTTTCAAACTCATCAATTAAAAGCTTTGAAGTTAAAAACATTTGTATTCATTTTTTACCAATTATAAGATCTTTAAATGGATTTACAGAAGCTCTATCAGGTTTGGATGTTACAAAAGATTTCATCTTCCTTTGTGTTGTCCCAAATGCGCTTTACAGGGACCGAAAAAGTTTATATTAAAAATATGTAAATGTAATTGTTATATGATTCTGGCCAATTAGAAACCCAATCACTAAAATCTCATCAAAGCTTTTAGGAATGGTAGAAGAGAGGAGATGTGGCGGTATGTAAGATGTATCTCTGATGGGGGGATTGTAGAGTTGAGATTAATTAGACATAATGAGGAGAAGCACCTCACCCCTTGAGAAGCTAATTAGGTATACAAATTTTAAATTCCCTCTTCCTGCCTTTCCTTAAAACACATTTCGGTGATAGAAAGGGTGCAGGACTTGCTACTTTGGACATGGACAAAGACTTTGTTTGAACTGCTCTTGTTCAGCTACTTTTTTTGTTTTATGTATATTGGTCTTGTATGGCTGTGTTTCTCTTTTTTTGTTCATGTTTACAAAAATTCAATAAAAACTCAGTTAAAAAAAAAGAGGGGTGCAGGAAAGATAACAGGACTACCTGCCACACTACCTCCTGCAAAACACTTTACCGGTGTATTGGTATGTTAATGCATGATCACAGTAAGATTCCACAATTGGTGAAAGATGTTATGTGAATAGCATTGTTGAATAAAAAAAAAAACAGATATAAAAGTCCTTCAAATTTGTTCTTCTGATGAAGCCAGGCAGGCGAAACGCGTCAAGAACAGAGACATATATTGACACAAATTGACTAGAACTAAACATTTGTAGGAAGCCATTGGATGGCAAAACTGAAGCATTGATGATATAAATTTAATTTTTTTAAATGTCCATGTTTTTATGTATTTGTGTATAAATTGTTGATAGATTTTACTTATGTGTGTTAAAATGATTGAAGCGTACCTAAACTCAGAATTTTCACTTTACATAGAAGGGTAGACAACCTTTTTATGTAAGGTAAAAATTCTGTTGTTGTTTTTTTTAGGTGCATTACCCTTTTTTTAATGAATGGGAGGCTCTTGGATGTTCTCGGAGCATCTCGGGCATGCGCAGAAGAAGCCCTTTCATGGGAAAAAAATTTGCCGATCTCATGCATGCGCAGTGGGATCTGTAATTTTTTTTTTCATCCTATGTCGCCCGATATCACGCTTAGGTTGGGTGACGTAGGATGAAGAACCCAGAAGAGACAAAGATGACAGCGCCCAGAATGCCGGCTGCGGAACGACATGGGACCCGATGCAAGACACCCCGGGTAGATTGGACTGCCCTGTGGGATTGAAGGTAAGTGAATTTTTTTCTTTGGCAGTTTTAGTTTCCTCTTCAAGGATAAAGTACCAAGTTTCCCCATGTTAAACACTTTTATTGGGTGACAACATTCTATTCCAGTCTACTAAATGTTATCTAGTGTTGTCACCCTGTCCTATGCTAGATACTACAAGAGGTCATGCAGACCCCCTCTACTTACCCATGGTCCACCTTCATCACTATCTAGAATAATAATGTGCAGTTGATTCTGTAATCAGTGCATGCAGACAGGAAGTAGCTTAAAAAGGACCTAAACTCAGTATTTTTATTTCACATAAAGGGTAGACAACCCATTTTCGTAAAGTAATTTTTTTTTTTAGTGCAGCACCCCTTCATGTAGCACCTCTCCTTTCTGTCTTGATCGCTGTGTCGCAAAGCCTGTATACCGCATGCACCGGCACTGAAAAGAAACGCACTGATTGGAGGAGAGATCAGTCTAATAAATGGCTGGGGGCGGGGAGGTGACCAAACTATATTGCATAACTGCAGCAGAAAAAACTCAGGTCACCAACCTGGCTGTCCTTTGTGCAAATCTCAGAACTGGACAGACATCTCGATTTAGATCTTTGCATGGAGTTCACGTGTAAAGAGGGTTTTATTTTTCAATACTGACTTCAATCAAAAGGCTTTCACATTTACCTTCTTTGAAGTCCAAAACATCTAAGACTCAGATAATTGGCAAGCAGTCTGCTAATGAAGACACATTCATCCCTCGTCTTCCTTTAGACTGCCCAATAAAATCGTCTCCATTCTCTGTTGATCTCTTTCTGTAATTATTTGATGTCCATTACTTTCCAAATCATAACAATCTCTTGACAAACACAATGCTCCGAATTGCGGACAATGCAAGCAATGTAACACATACTGGTTCTGTAAACCCGCTGGTCTCCGTTATACAAAACTTTGATGTTCCAGTAATGACGCCATTGAATGACATTTGGGAAACATTGAATGGAACGACCTCTGAACTACTTTACAAAGAGATGCGCTCATTTCTCCAGCGTCGTGTCTGAATGCCACTCGCCTTATTACGTGTAATTTAATCAAAGTGCCAACAAAAAGGAAAAAAATGTAAAACTGTTGTGTGACCGAAGCTAAATCATGGAAGAGTGACAGCAACAAAAGACCAAGCAAACCTCAAAATCTGCCCCGCTTTAATTTAAAAGAAGACAATGTCATTTCCTACACGTTTTGATGTACATGGGCTTCATCAGGGGATTCTATACTTCCTCTCTTCATATTTATCTCCTGTTCTGACCATGGCAAGAAGTTTCCTCAATATACAGAATAGAGGGTTGGAACTGAAAGTTCTGCCACCTTTTATTAACAAAAAATTGTTATTTTAGGCTTCAGCTTTGTAGTAATACTTTCCTCCTGTTAGAGTTCCTGTGTTCTTCATCAAAGTTTCATCTTGAAAATTCCACATTTATTCACACCCTTCAGGTATTTAAAGGTTTTTGTCATATTCTCCCTTTCCTTTCTTTCCTCATTGTATATATTATGTTCCTGTGGCATCCCCTAATATGTTTACCCCTCAGATCTTTAAATATTTAGAATATTCATTGCCTGTCTCTGGGCTTGTTCTATCTCATCAATAAATTTTAGTAAGTGTGGTCTCCAGAACTTGCCTACCGAATCAGGACCTCCTTCCTCCTTCTGGTGACCCCTCTAGTGATGGTGACCCCACAATTCTATCTATATAGGGGAATCAGGACCTCCTTAGTGATGGTGACCCCACAATTCTATCTATATAGGGGAATCAGGACCTCCTTCCACTGGCTGGTGACCCCTCTAGCGATAGTGACCCCACAATTCTATCTATATAGAGGAATCATGACCTCCTTACCCCTGCTGGTGACCCCTCTAGTGATGGTGACCCCACAATTCTATCTCTATAGGGTAATCAGGACCTCCTTCCTCCCCTCTAGTGACCTCTCTAGTGATATACCCCAGAGTCTGCTACACATGTGTGCAAGATTTTAGGATCTCCAAAATTAGTTGGACCAGTTGAGCAAGAAATTGTCAGCAGATCTGTTCAAGTATATTAGGAAGATGCTGAGATAATCAAAGTTACCCCAATGGAGAACCGACAGTTTTATAATCAATCAGTCCTAACCTGTAGACTTGTAGGCTAGAACTGATAAAGGAATTGTACAAACATTGGGGCTGCAAGGAAATTTGCAAAGGATACACATGCAAGAAATAGAGAAAATAAGAATTAGAATATTTCCTTGCATATGATTGGATGGTTGAAGTCATTAGAGATTCATCTCATTTACTAACATAAGTGTAATATCAATTGCAAGGTGATAATTCAGTTTGCAGTGAATGTAATTAATGTGAATTCACTTTTACATTTACAGCCCATATTCCTTTAGTAAATCAGCCAATTCTCAGTGCAGCTTTGTAGTGACAAAAGCCCGAATATACAATGAGGAAATACAACAGCCGCTTCTTACAAGTAAAACTGCAACAAAACAAAGTTTTTAAACATTAACTCTCACCAGCAGAGTGATTTGCATTTAAATGATCACAATATATATGAATATCACAGAAATTCGAATTTCCATTTCACCCTTCTGTAGTCAGCAAACAAATTGCTCAGCAGTGGCATACAAATGTGGAAATTCTCATATTCAGTGCAGGTGCAGCACCTTTCACACACATATATCTGCAAGTATTAATATCATCTCATATATAAAGGAAACAAAAACAAAATAGAAAAGTTGCTGGAAAAGTTTCAGGATGATCAGTACACTAAGGGCCAAATCCCTCGGGGCCATTTGTCACCTGCATTAGGATTGCTAACACTTCCTCCTATTTTATATAAATGTTCTCTTTTGGGGGCCAGCAATATTTTGCTCCCCCGCTGCACGCAATCATATTCCGGCAGCGGTCAGGTTCTCCCTTACAGTAATGTATTACCTGATAATAATATATAATATGACGTCAGCCTGAGATCTATACATAGACCCCAACACGAGAAAATATTCAGATCCCCTCCTATTGTTTGATACTTCCCCGGCCTCTTAGATTGTAAGCTCTTTAGGCAAGGGTCCCCTCCTCCTCCTACTGTCTGTCATTTGCAAGCCCTATTAATGTACAGCGCTGCGTAATATGTTGGTGCTATATAAATCCTGTTTATTAGAATAATAATAACAAAGCAAACTTAATAATAAATAATAAGCAATATGATTAGAAAGATGGAAAATATTCATGAATGCCAAGGAATGGACAAATCCAAAAAGACATCTAAGAAACTATAGGCACCGCTGTGCCCCTTTATTCTAATGTCCCCCGGTTCTATATTAGCTCCTACTGGCTCCTAAAGTTCCCATGGACATTGAGTCGAATATAAGTCACCAACAATCCATCACTAATAGTCAATCGGTTGGGTTGGAATTTTTGGGAGATGGGGTGCCTGGAAATTTTCCCCACACGACTGCCCCGTGATTGTTTTTTAACAAGTTGGCTCGATTGGGACCCAAATCCAACCGACATCTGGGTTTCGGACCCTAGGTTCTTGTACGCCCATTTGTGAGACCCCCAAAGCAACGCAACCCACCAAGGTCATTACCGCAAATTTCTTGATATAATCCGAGACGCTGAATCCTCCCGTCGCCAATCGAATGGAGCGGTGAAGGGGCGATTCTTGATATATGGTTCCCATTTTCTGGCTGTGACAACCTACCATCTAGCTGAAATCCCTTCTGTCAGACTTTAGGAAAGGAAAAAAATGACCTGCAGCCCTGTTTGGATCTTGTAAGTGTTGTGTTTGGGAGATAATGGAGGAATGTGTTTATCGGCTTGGCTCCAAGCATCCCAACCCTGCCGGGGCCCTTATCTGCTGCCGAGTGGAATGGAGCTTCCGGAGATACGAATGCTAAAGACATCACCGGGCAGACTGACGGCGAAATCCCTGCGATTCTTCTGGAAAAATAATGTCAGCTCCTCAGATTTCCAAAACTTTTTAGAAAGAGAAATGATTTCTAGGCTGATAGTATAATAATATTATTATCATTATTATTAATTTTTTTTTTATTATTATTATTATCATTATTATTAATAAACAGGATTTATATAGCGCCAACATATTATTACGCAGCGCTGTACAATAAATTGGCGTTACAAATGACAGACAGTGACACAACAGAGAGGACCCTGCCCCGAGGAGCTTACAATCTAGGAGGTGGGGGAAGTATCATACAATAGGAGGGGATGATATGGAATGGTGGGTGAGTAGTGAGGGTTTAGGAGACAGAAGAAGACGGGTAGGTGAGGTTGAAGCGTTGGGTTTTGAGGGCTCTTTTAAATGAGCAGAAAGAAGAAACAAGACAACAAAGACCATTCCAGAGAGTCGGGGCAGCTCTAGAAAAGTCTTGGAGCCGTGCGTGTGAGGAGGTTATGAGTGAGGAAGTCATTAGTAGGTCATTGGAGGAGCGAAGAGAGTGGCTGGGGGGGATTTTACTATCAGGGCAGAAAAGTAAGTGGTACAAGAACTGTGGGGGAATTTGAAGCCAAAGCCCCGGAGCTAGAATTTAATTAATATTATTATTATTATTATTATTATTAATATTAGTAAACAGGATTTATATAGCACCAACATATTATGCAGCGCTGTACATTAAATGGTTGCAAATGACAGACAGATACAGACAGTGACACAGTGACAGTGACTTTCCTGAAGAAGCAAATTGATTCCGTGAAACGTGTAGAAAATCAGCAGGATATGCCCCTAGGATTGGGCAACCCAGACAGATATTTGTGATTGTGCTGGTTGTAGATTTTTAATGAGTTTTAAATGTTATGTGTTTAATGTTATCTGAAAAAAATACATGTTTTTGATATATATGTGATAATTGGATGTAATTGGCCTATAAAGTCCCGCTTATTGAGTTGAATCCTCAAAATCCTATTATTTACTGTTTGTAGCTTGGGTATTGTCCGGATCACCAGGGGCGCCACCTTCGCCTTTGCAACACTAGGATCCCAGGTTCAAATCTCATCCAGGACACTATCTGCATGGAGTTTGCAGTTTTCCTCCGGGTACTATAGTTTCCTTCCACATCCCAAAAACATGCAGGTCAGTAATTGGCTTCCCCTATAAACTTAGACTGTGAATAATGACATATGACTATGGTAGGGACATTAGATTGTGAGCTCCCCCGAGGGACAGTTAATGGATTTTGTGCAATGCTACTTAATATGTTGGTGCTATAAAAATACAAAATAACGATTGCTCCTTTCTTTTTCACAGTCAGCGCTGTTTATACCATAATGATACAATTATTTAACCCCCCCATGTTTTGTTGCTGAGCCCAACCTGCGCAGCTTTTCATCTCCTAAATTTCTTCTTTTTGTATAATTACATATAAAACGTTCAGATAAGAATTATTATTTTCCTTATTTTTCTTCCGGCTGTTATTAACATTTTTTTATTGAACAATAATTACAGAAATTACTTTTTCATATAAAAGAGGAAGATGAGGATTGCGTTCGGTGCTTCTTAATAAAAATTCTCCAAAGTTTGATTTTCCTTACTTGTTCCCCCACGGCTGAGCCCTGGATCTCGGCCCATTGGGAATTCTCGGCTCACCCAGATTTGGCTGCGCTCCGTCTGCGTGAATACGGCGGACTTTTAATCCGATTTGTGTTAATATTTTTCTGAAGGTTTTTTTTAATTATTACAATGTGGCAACAAAAGGTATAATACAGCCCACACCATGGTAACGAGTCACGGCTCCCACTCAGCTTATAAAACTTTGCTGAATACGGCATACAAATAAACTATAAAAGAGCTGCAAGGAAAAAAGTAATAATAATCTGGAATTAAAACTCCAACTATAAAGAAAAATAATGTGATTCTACAGCCAGTGCCGCAGTACATGCTCCTAACATGAACAATAGATCTGATTTATTAAAGCTCGCCAGGGCTGAAGAGGACAAATCAGTAAATCTGGGTGATCCAGCAAACTTGGAATGTATTTCTTCAAAGTCATTTGCTATTTGTTAGCAAATGTTTTCAATTCTGGACCAGATCCATTCCATGTTTGCTGGATGAGCTTTACTGATTTATCCCTTTCAGCCTTAGGGAGCTTTAATAAATCAGGGACAATGATTGTGGGTCCTTAAATACACGTAAACCCGAAAACATATATTGCAGCTCATCAGTGCTTCGATTTGGCATCTCCTTTGGTTTTCTTGTCAGGTAATTGGCATTTTAAGAAGGCTATGGTCAAGGATTTTCCATATGTAAATGAGCTACAAGTGACCCCTGACCTCTCTAGCTGCATGCACTGTGAAGTAATTCATCCTCAAAGGATCACAGCATAGGCCTGAGGGGGAGTGTTCTCACTAAAGGGGTGTTCCTAGGTGGCTGCAGGCTACCAATCAGCTGCAGTCATATTAAACTCAAGCAGTTTGATGGGTGTTCATCATACACTCCTGTAAATCCTCTATTGGTGTGCAAGGTCTGCCACGGTGAAGCTGTAACCCAACCACCTAACAGATGCCAGAAGGAAGTTGGGTCTAGTCAGCTTCTAACAGATTAGAAACATTTGTCTTTAAATTAAAGGGCAAACACCCTGCCAGGTTTCTGCTCTCCATATAAAACTAGGGGAGAGTCATAGACGGTGTTATTAGGATTTTGTTGTTTGCAACAGGGAATGTTGAAGTGCAAAATGCATTTAAAACAGGTCAAACGGAAGTCAACTGCAGGTCAAGTGTACCTGTCAAATGATCTCAGTACAGACCAAATTGCTGCCATCAACACAACATAAAAATGCTTTAACACTAAATGTGATTTCAGTGCCTCTTTTGTGACATTTGAGATGAATTCCTCCATAGTGTCTGCAGCTACAGAGGTTAATGTGGGATGTTAATGTTTAAAAGTGCTTTTGTTAATTGGGCACAGGTCCAATGACATGAAAACTAAAGTAATATCAGGAGATCAATGACCTTCATTGCCCTGGTGCTGAAACTGCATGCTGGGACTTCTAGTCCACCAACAGAAAGCAGATCTAAAACAAATATATGTACCTAAAGTTATATGGAAACCCCATCTATTCTTATTGGTTAAAATGTCAATGGGAATTTTAAATACAATAGCCCCTGTTGATCCTGCTATGAGGGTCCTTGTGCAGGCACTTTGGTCATAGAGTGACAACGCTTTCTTCCTGTATTCAGATTGGGTTTCTGCGTTGTCAGCCAGTCACAGCGACTTCTGATGGGGACTCCATGTGACGTTTTACCACTACACAGGCATTGCCCACGGTTGTCACCATAACCCTGGGAATTGCCATGCAGCAATGCGTGTAGACCGGTGCTGGCTGCAAAGAGGTGGCAGCAGACCGGCAGCACAGAAATGTCGTTCAGTCGAGTTTTACATTTACTCACATTTTGTTTCTGGTACCATCCATGCAAGCATCTGGAGTTGGACACCAGCATAAAGCGACCACAAAGTTCAGTTCGGGAAGCTCTGGAAGGTGGGACGGAAAGAAGAGCAATGCTCAATCAGCCGGGGTCACCCCGAGATTTGCCAAAGCCCAGGACGGATGACGGTCATAAAAATAATCCGCCGGGGGCCACTCAGAAGGCCGCGCCCTCCGGCCATTATCTGGGTCTAGGTGCTGGCTGCCGGCTACATAGATTAATAGTAAAGGTCATTCCCAGAGAACAGCAGCCAAAAGGGACGGCGTGACTCCGAATAAAAATAGAGTGACCCCCCCTCCCCATGTGTTTTGGGTATTTCAGGTGCTTTGTATTGTTCTACAACCCAGGGGACTGCGGATATGGAGGGGGGGGGGGGGGGGGGGGGGGGGGGGGGGGGGTGTAGGGATAAGTAATGACTTGAAAGTTTCATGGTACCCTCATAGCCACTAGTAACCAAAATAGCAGCCCCCTAGCTTTAAGGAATTTCAGATATGGGGGGGGGGGGGGGGTGAGGTTAGCATTACCAGAGCCATGTTAGCATCAAGGGATTATGGGAAATAAGAAGGGGAAACCACATGCAGCTTTATCCTCCTGCAGGATATACAGCATCAGAGCTGTCAGCAGAGGATTATGGGAATCCAGCTAATTTTTTCATTTTATCCGCATGCAGGTCAGTCATATAAATTAACCATATATCTACAGAAAGAGTTTGGTAAATATATTGACCTTGGAAAGAGATTTGCTGCAACGCTCACCTTTAATCCATCCCATGCAGTACTTCTTTTATGCCACTAGATGTCCACAGCTTGATTCAACTCATCTCTCTTACCACTGAACCTTGTTGACTGGACAGTGAAGAAGAAGCAGCATTATTGAGCCTATGTTTAGCTTATCTGTTGTTCTACTCTCTCATCAGCCTTGCACTGCAGCACATTGGTGCCTTGTGCTGCTTCTTCCTCTCCAAGGCTTAGCTATGCTGTATAAGGCCTGCAGGTGGCCGATACCAAATTCAGATGAATGCACTATTTTTGCACAGGAGGAAAACTTTACTAGACGATCACCACTTTACAGCCTGACCACCACTTTTGCAATTACCTGTGCCACAAGTGGGCCACTTATCGCTATTTAACATTGGTGAGCCATTACTCCATTTCAGCCAATAAAATCCCCCAATTATCAATTTAGGGCGAATGTAGTGTTTGCCAGTAAAGCACCAATCCACGCCGTATATAATCTGATCACCTTTTTATAAATTTGGTGTTTTAGAAGCAGTGAGGGTATTCGCAAAAAGCGGCAATTTGTTATCTGGTCACCTTAATAAATGGGGCCCCAAGTTCTGGGTGAAAGATTCTTTGGAAAGCCTGATAGAAATAAAACTAATACGATAACATTGGGGGTGATCCGATCTGCAGGAATCGATCTGTGTTCAGCGTGAACATCCTCTGGGTTAACAAAGAGCAACAGTGCCATCTAGTGGCGGGACTAGGAAACACACCAAGACTAAAATTTAATATATTTATAATTGAAATTGTATGTATTGTGTATACAACATACCAAGCGTTATGACCTGGGGCGGCAGGATTTTCTACCTGGGTGTCCGTGTTATGATCTGGGGGTTATGATCAGTTGGTCAGGTCTAGGTTCAGTGATATTTTGCTGGTCAGCTGACTCCCTAAATGACCATGTTTATCCATCAATTTTTTTTTTCTTCCCTGACGACACGGGTATATTCCAAGATAACAGAGCCAGGATTCATCAGATTGTGAAAGAATGAATCAGGGAGCATGAGACATAATTTTCACCCATAGATTGGCCATCCAGACATGAATCCCATTGAGAAACTTTGCTGGAGAAGACTTTAAACAGTTCTGACTCCCCTATTATCACTATGCGTTCTTCTTGTACTATGAAAATCATTCCTGCAATTTGATTGGTTTATTGGCAATACAGACAAATAAAAAATATCGCAAAAAACATCACTCTGATGGCAACACCAATTTATTATATAAACGTTATATAAACTGTACATTTGTCAGGGTCTATTTTGTTTTAATTTATAAAATCGTGATACATATTCATTTTTAACAAGCGTTTAAATACATCTAGTCTGGCGGCTACGGCCCAGTAAATTCCTCTTCTAAAAAAAAGATTAAAATCACCGAGATTTATTACGAAGAGAAAGACAAAAAGCCCCCGTGTGTAAAATATAATATTGCTGTATGACACGGTAAAAAATAAAGTCTGTAGTGCAGGGAGCCATCTGTAACGTCCTGTGAAGGTCCGGACTGAACTTCCATGTTGAAGCGGTCATGTGACTAACAGGAGCAGCGCCGACCTTCCTCTCCGCGCCAGTTGAATGGAGGTCACAAGATAAGCCTTTGATTGATGATTTTTCGGTTAATTTCTGCTAGTGCAACGGAGAATACAAACGCTTTCTCGTCGGAGAGGTTGGCGTACATGTCTACTTCTTTCTCTTGTTTTTCTAAAAGAAAGAAAAAGAAAATGTGATAAAAGGAGAGAACGGGGGAAGGGGGTGCGAGGAGAGGACAGAAAAGAGAAAGAGGGGAGAGAGAGAAGGTGCAAGGAGGAGGAAAGGAGAGAGCGCAAGGAGAGTGGATGAGGTGTGAGAGGAGGGAGAGACTGAAAAAAGTAAAGAGGACAGAGCACAGGAAAGAGAGAGAGGGCGCAAAGAGGGAGAGAGGGGGCGCAAACTGGGAGAGAGAGAGAGGGGGCGC
>NC_092866.1:4275294-4392412 GCF_032062135.1 Pyxicephalus adspersus | reverse complement strand
GAGGGGAGAGAGAGAGGGCGCAAGGAGGGAGAGGGGAGAGTGAGAGGGCGCAAGGAGGGAGAGGGGAGAGAGAGGGCGCAAGGAGGGAGAGGGGAGAGAGAGGGCGCAAGGCGGGAGAGGGGAGAGAGAGAGAGGGCGCAAGGCGGGAGACAGTAGAGAGAGGGGGCGCAAGGAGGGAGAGGGGGGAGAGAGAGGGCGCAAGGAGGGAGAGGGGAGACAGAAGCAATGAGAGAGAGGAGGAAGGAGAGGGAGCAATGAGAGGAGGAAGGAGAGGGAGCAACGAGGAAGAGAGTAAGAGGGAGCAACGAGAGAGAGGGGGAAGGAGGGGGAGCAACGAGGGAGGGAGAGCATGAGGAGAAGGAGTGAGAGATCGAAAAATATACACAGGATAGAGAAAGGGAAAGAGTAAGAGGGAGAGGAGAGAGGAGAGAAGGAACCAGGAACAAGAGAGAACACAAGGAGGGAGAGAGGATATATAGGGTAAGAGTGAGGTGGGAGGAAGGAAGGAAGGGCACAACAGTGAGGAGAGAGCAAAAGAAATAAAGAGAACATAGAAAAGGAAAGAATGAGAGTGTGGGGAGAAAATGAAAAACAAGACATGTAATATTGAGCGTCTTTGTACCACCAAGGTTAAGCATTCCATCACACATTAGACCTGACCTCATCTGGCTCTATTCTATTCTTCTTCTTGAAACATTCTTGAAATGCTAACAATATTGGTTCTTACTATCAGAATCACAACAATGATTGTAATGGTTTAATAAAAGCTCAATAGGTTCTCTTATAATTACAGCAGACAATACACCTAGAGAATAAAATGCTTTTAGGGATCTAAGCAGTGGGGTAAAGGGTGAGAACGGCTCAATTTTTACATCCCGTGGTTGAAATCTTGCTCATGGCTTCATTTGATTGTCTCCTTAGAGCAGCCTTTCTCGATCGTATTAAGGGAACCCTTGAAATCATTATCAGATCCCTGGGAATTCCAGCAATAATTTCTATATCCACAGCTCAGAGTACATTAGTATGGTGGTCAGTAGGAAGAATGTAGGACAGCTAAAAAGATAATTGGTATTAGTGCCAAGTGATCTGAGAGGTACAAATTGCTCAAGGAACCCCTAGCAACCCCTGGAGGAACCATCAGGTCCCTTGGAACCCTGACCTAGACAGATGACCCTCTACAAGTCTATGAGACAGCTGGGAGGGGGAATTATAACAATCTGATCTTCTTTCCTACTTTAACCTATCACTTTTACAGATGGACACTTTTTAGTGCAATAAATGTTGCAGAATAATTCTAGGACATGCTGCAGTGCATGGCACAACCAGAGATTGAGGTACAGAGAAACATCACAAAAATACATTATAAAATCATCAAAAATGCACTTGACCCTTGACCATTTTTAACAAACAAATTAATTTGCTGATAAATTTAAATAATTTAGCATTTGAAACATCAATAAAATATTAGATACCAGACTTTGGTAAAAGAAAAGCAAGAAGACTATTCAAAGAAACAGCAAAAAAGTAGTTTTATCAAAAAATAAATAATAATAATAATCAAACCATCCCATTGCTCACCAGAGCAATCTCTCCCACAATGCAATTGCTCTCAAGCAATCACCTTACCTTCTCCCATCCCCTGCTGCCTCCTACTCCCGCGGTCTGCTCTCAATGATCTGGATTCGTCGCTGCTCCCTGCCGACGGTCTGTCAATTCCGGTCTCCTTGAAGCCTCCCGACGCTGCTGCCAGGTAAGACTAATGGGTTAGGGTTAAGCTGCGGCAGGTGGGAGGGGTGAAGCGTGATGTCAGCAATGGTGGACGGGGTGATGGGGGGTGGGTTAGCTTTAGGAAAGGTGGTAGTAAAATCTAAATGCCAATAACATTCCCCTTGAAATGGTTAAAACCCCAAATAATGCAGAAAAATATTACAATTTCATTGAAAAAAAAGTATTTCATTATGCAGTATGGCAAATGCCTTTGTTGCTCGAAAACCAGCTCTGGGTTAGGAAAGAAAAGGGAAAGTTATGAATGAGTTAGGAAGCCAAGGAAGGTCAGGCAGGATAAGGCTGCAGAAGTGTTGTCAGGCGGGGGCGTCCCAAGCAAGTTAAAGGAGTAAGCAAGGTTATGGAAGTGCATGGCGGGACGGGGAGCAGATTGGAGGGGGTAGGTATGGCCTAGCTTTCCTTTCACTCATTAGATCTCCTTCTCCTTAGCTCAGCTGCTTGATAGACATTCAGGACTTCTGATCATTTGCAAGTTTTGACTTGGCAGCAAATCTCCTTCTGCAAGAGTGCAGCTACAATGCAGGCGCAATTAGAATGGCAGATGCCCTGCGCTTTACCCGCCACAGAAAAAAAACCTGACCCCGCCAGAGCCTAGCATGAGACATAATTAATAACATCGCAGTAGGGACTTTAATTAGGCAATGCTGCGAGCAATTAGAATGTCAAACATTCAGTAACCCATAGTAATGTGATTAGTCAGTGAAAGATGATTGCTGGATCCTGGGGGGGTATCACACGTGGCACACTGCCCTTTGCCTTTTAAGAGGAGACTAACTACCCTACAGATATCATCTAGACTGCAAAAAATTCATTTTATAATAACAGCTACATAGATGGTGAGTGGCATCAACATTGGTCTATGCTAAACTGAAGAAACCCTTTAGCCTCAGCACCCTTTTATGTATATAGACTGCAGCAATTCTCAGTGCAAAGAATTGAGATCTAAGACAATCCAAAAAATATATCTAATCTTAAATCTGCCCTTCAGCCTTGCACAGCTGTGCCGGTTCTGATTTCACTGCACACTGTGAGCTTCCCACAATGTGAATTAGAAGCTGCAGCAAGTCAGTAAAGCCCAACCCCTTTCCTGGCTAGAGGATGTTTGGAATCAGCTAGCCCTTCCCTCCCCAGCCAAACTGTCCCTAGATATTTAGTTTTTCTTCCTTTCGTTTAGTAGGAAATCTAAACCCAATTTTGCCCAATACAAAAAAAAATCATGAAAAAATAAAACAGGAGGATGCAATCATATATGAAGAAATTAGGATTAACAATGTTTATGTATAGACGGTACATAAAGAAATCATGGATTTGGTTCTCCACCCAAATTCAACATCATTTTAGTAAGGCGACGCCCCTTCTCTCTGTACCCGATGTTACTCTGCCTCCTATAGGGAATGGATGGTTCTGAATTCAGGATGGATGAAAAGGACGTCAGTGTGCTGTACAGTGATGATGTCGTCATAGCTTTACATAGTAATATCTGGGTTTACTAAGGCCTCTGGAAATGTTGCTCAGATATGATCCAAATGACTCCAGGCCGCTCCATTTTCTTTAGTAGATAACAAGAGTTAGGTGTAACAAGCAGGAATCTCTTAGGGGTCATGGTGGCCCCTGACCTTACGGCCGTACTAAAATGCCCAATCTTGGGTAGAGAACCTTTGGAGGGTGTGTGGCTCAAATACCTTTTTCCTCTTCCTGTTTCTTAGATGTAGCCGTCTTCGGTCGGCCCCTGCCACGGCGTACAGCTTCCGACTGGCTATTGGATCGGGACCGCCTCCTGTTCTCCAGGTCTCTGCTGACCGTCGAATTTATCCGCTCTCGTTTTATTCTTTCTGTCCGCCTTCTTTTAGGATCAGATCTGTTTTCTACATAGAACCATAACAGGTCATTTATTAAAGTATTCCAAATATAATGAATATAAATAGCCAGATAAGAGGTTATAGGCATGATGAACCCATTCTACTGCATATAACACCAAAACCATTACAGCTACACTGTTCCAACATAGGTGAGACAATCTCCTTGCTTCAATTAAAAAAATGTAAACTGGCACAAAATTTTTCTAATATTTGCTCTAAATACATCATTGCGTTCTATCTCAAGAATGGGCAAACTACGGGCTTGCAGACCTGTTGGGCTTTCAGCTCCGGCCTGTCAAATTTTGGTACAAAGCCAAAGCCAAAAAAAGGCTGACCAACAACACTGTTCCTACTGATACTGAATATAGGTTTTTTTCATTTTATATAATAGGTAATTTATATTATAATTTATATCAGCGCATACAAACAATCTCCATCTGATACTGGCTGGGGACATCTGTCAAATATCAAAAGTTATTGTGGCCCCAGAGCAAACTTATTTAAAAAAATATCTGATAACATCCAGTGAGCTCAGGTTTCTGTGCTGATAGCAGTCACAGTGTCATTGTCTTTATCTGTCTTCTTCTGTCTCCTAAACCCCTCACTACTTCCCAGCATTCCATATCCCCCCTCCTATTGTGTGTACTTCCCCCACCTTCTAGATTGTAAGCTCTTCAGGGCAGGGTCCTCTCCTTCTCCTGTGTCACTGTCTGTATCTGTCTGTCATTTGCAACCCCTATGCAATGTACAGCGCTACATAATATGTTGGCACTATATAAATAGAATTTATTAATAATAATAACTTAATTCCTTGGGGATCAGGATCTGCACACATTTCAGTATTTCTATAGGAGCAATAAATACATTAGGCAAATGTTTTACAGAAACAAAGGCCCTGATTTATTAAAGCAAGGGTGAGGAGAATACACTTTCATCTGTGACGCTGGGTGATCCAGCAAATCTGGAATGGATTTCCTAAACGTCATTAGCTATTTGTTAGCAAATGTTTTCAATCCTGGACCAGATCCACTCCAGGTTTGCTGGATCACCTAGATTCATTGGTGAAAGTGTATTCTCTCCAGCCTTGGAGGACTTTAATAAATCAGGGCCAAAGACTCTGTTTATACCAAAATCTGGAATGTATGTGGCCCCCAATGATTGCAAATGGGGATCCTTGTTACAGAGTTAAAGAAGGGAGGCAGGTACTCTTAAGTACTACTCCAGGGTGTCAACCCTTCTTCTTCATAAACAAAGTACAGGAGCAGTTATAGATAAAATGAAGCTGTAGGCATATAATTGGGACAAATCCTTGTCTGTCAATTGCTGAAGATTTGGCTTGGGTTGCAGTAGAGGCAAAATGGATTAAGCCTCCCCCCACCCCAAAAAAACAAGACATCCGGCCATGACAATGAGTGAGTGTTGTCACCCTATAGACAGAAATGTGTAACTGGCGGAATCACCAGGCGATCTGATGGCTGGTAATCTTCAATAGATTTTATTTTTATTGTTGGATTTTTATATAAATTAACTTCCAAATTCTGAAGTCAAATTCCAACCTAATCTTTCATTTTGTTAGTTTCAGATGGTGTGGGAAAAGTCCTCAGGTTTGTGATGCCATTACAAGTGAAGGAAACCACCCAGCAATACAAAGATTCCAACCCAAAGTCATTTCATTCAAACTAAAGAACCGGAGCCAGAGAAAAACATGAATGTGTTGCTCAGCAGGTAGATAAAGTAACTATATACACCCAATAGAAGGTAGATACCTGACGTGGGGTGCACCCGCTCTGTCTGTCTGGCGTGTAGAAGTTTTCTGCTAATAAATATGTATCCGCAGGGGCAGGACTTGCAGGCCACCGGAACCTGGAACACAAACACCCATCATAAGACAGATCCCAACAATCTAAAAAATGACTATTTCTGTTCTTGCAGGAATAGCTCAAAAGAATCTAAATTTGTAGCAGCATAATTCTTTTTTAAAGCCCGAGTGAACTTTCAGTTTAAAGCAAAATACATTTCAGGTGCATGGAAATAAAAGATGTGCAAACTATTACAGTTGGTTTGGAAAGTAGCCACAAATGTAGTAGAAAAGCCTTTCCCCTGCTAACATACTGCAGAGAAAGATCCTTCCTCTCTGTGTGGGAGCCGTGGTCCTATAATTCTGCAGTAAAGCTTATGCTACCTGCACCGACTGTGTGAATTAGGATGATACCAGGTCAAATTCAGGTACTTACACTACCTGCAATAAAACCAAATATATTTATTGATATATTATCGATTACAGAGCTGCATTCATGTCTTCCATAGCCATAGCCCTCACCTACCCGTCTTCTTCTGTCTCCTAAACCCTCACTGGTTCCCACCATTCCATATCCCCCTTCCTATTATGTGATACTTCCCCCATCTCCTAGACTGTAAGCTCTTCAGGTCAGGGTCCTCTCCTCCTCCTGTGTCACTGTCTGTATCTGACTGTCATTTGCAACCCCTATTTATTGTACAGCGCTGCATAATATGTTGGTGCTATATAAATCATTTTTTAAAATGTTGGAAAAAAAAAAAACTGCAATACTATCATTCAGACACTAGATGGAGCACTTGGCAAAGCAGAGATAAATAGGAGGAAAAAAAAACTGCAAGAATAATTTTGCAACAATGTTTCAATGAAGAGGATGTTACACTTTAACCCTTTCACTGCCCCTTTTTTCACCCATTCTAGAACTTTGCATGGGTGTGGCTATAACAAACGTTTTTGTACATTTGTACCTTTATTTGCATATGTTTGTGATCATATATGGGTGCAGGGGCTTTCAGAAATGTATTTTGTATTCTGTTAAACTTATTTCTTTGCAAGTTATTATTATTATTATTATTATTATTATTATTATTATTAAACAGGATTTATATAGCGTCAACATATTACGCAGTGCTGTACATTTTTTTTATCCTAACTTGATTGCTATGAGAAGAAAGACTGACAAGCCTCCTATGTAATATCACAGTGCTTGTGACAGGTTCTCTTTATGGAGAATATTAGGTATCAGTGGCAGACCCCCAATGCTCCCCTGCATTCTATTGATGCTTGATCACCTTCTACCCTGTTTTTGCAGCAGGGATTTCACAGCCCCTGATCCAGAAGTTCTCACAGCTAAATACTCATGAATTCACAGGCCAAGAGAGGCAATAAAAAGCACAAAATGCCATTTGTATTAAACAACCCAACCATCAAAAAACATTTTTGCTTTATTGGGTTGACATAACGCACTGCACCTTAATGTGCGACACAAAGAACGTGCAGGAATGGAGAAGTGTGAATAATAAAACGAAAAGCATGCAGCTGAAAGAAATGAAACTGGAGAAGTTTAAGTTACTTAAGCAAAATCAAATCCCTGCAGGGCCAGGCGTCGCCTCTGGGAAAAGTTTTGCTAACTCTTGCATTTTCTGTAGTCATCTTGGCTCCTCTCCTGTGGTGCAGGCTGCGGAGTCCCAGATGTGCTGTGTTCTCTATGTATGTACCTTTAGAAATAATTTGGAGGAAGCCAGGAAAAAGGCCCAGCTAATAAGTTTAGGATTTGCTCCCAGCACTCCGGAGCTCCATAACGCCCATCATGGCCGCCAAGTATTAGGGAAGGATGGACGCTGGAGTGCCTTCCAATATATTATTATTATTATTATTGTTAAACAGGATTTATATAGCGCCAACATATTACGCAGAGCTGTACATTAAATAAATTGATCACATCCTAATATTTTGCTTTGATTACAGTACAAATAACAATAATAATAAAGGATACAATAATCATATATAATATACAATGTCATAACATTTATTTCTGTTCTGAGTTGCATTCTTTTTTCAGATCTTGAATTATGGGAGAGTCGGAGCTGTGTAAAGTCTTCTCCAGCCAAAGATTCTTAATGGGGTTCAGGTCTGGGCTCTATGGTGGCCAATCCATGGGTGACAATGATGGCTCGTGTTCCCTGAACCCATGGGACCGCTGAACCCTGGCATTGTCATCTGGCAATATGTCGGTGCCATCAGGGAGGAAAATATACATTGATGGAAAAACCCGGTCATTCAGTATAATCAGGGGGTCAGCTGACCTTATTTTTTAGGTCACATAAGATTGCTGAGCCTAGACCTGAACAACTGAGGCAACCCAGATACAAACACTGCCCCCCACAGGTGCCCTAGATCACAACACTGCCCCCAGGCACCCAAGATCATTACACTGCCTCCTACAGGCACCCCAGATCATAACACTGCCCCCACAGGTGCTCTAGATCATAACACTGATCCCCACGCACCCCAGATCATTACACTGCCTCCTACAGGCACCCCAGATCATAACACTGCCCCCCACAGGTGCCCTAGATCACAACACTGCCCCCAGGCACCCAAGATCATTACACTGCCCCCAGGCACCCAAGGTCATTACACTGCCCCCTACAGGCACCCCAGATCATAAGACTGCCCACACAGGTGCCCTAGATCACAACACCGATCCCCACGTACCCCAGATCATTACACTGCCTCGTACACACACCCCAGATCATAACACTGCCCCCACAGGTGCTCTAGATCATAACACTGCCCCCTGGGCACCCCAGATCATTACACTCCCCCCTACAGGCACCCCAGATCAAAACACTGCCCTCTACAGACACCCAAGATCATAACACTGCCCCCACAGGCACCCCAGATTTGAATACTGCCCTCTACAGACACCCAAGATCATAACACTGCCCCCACAGGCACCCCAGATCATACCAATGCCCCCACAGGCACCCCAGATCATAACAATGCCCCCACAGGCACCCCAGATCATAACAATGCCCCCACAGGCACCCCAGATCATAACACTGCCCCTATAGGTACCCCAGATCATAACACTGCCCCCACAGCCACCCCAGGGCATTACACTTCTCCAACAGGCTCACTAGATCATAGCATGGCCCACACGGGCACTCCAAATAACAACACTGTTCCCCACAGGCACCTCATATCATTTTATGTATATATATAACAGATATATACAGATGTATCATTATGAGTGTCCCCATGTTACAACACAGACTTTGCATATATAGCTTCTGTAAACTTTCACAAAACATTTTATGAGTTACCAGCAATGAGGAACTTGTAAAGGTTTTATGGTGAGAAACCCCATGAATACGTTTCATATTTCAGCATGAACCAATTACTGTACACATGCTCCAAAGACCCAACACCTGCTTGTTCTTCCTGTGATCAGCAGAGCCTCCAGTCTAAATATATTGAATGTGAACACAAAACTGAATTTGAGATTTAATCTTCCTCAGAGCGCCGAATCTGCAGCTAATATTAAAATATAACACAGAGATCCTGCTATGGATGGCTTTGTTCAGTCACTTGTTATAGGGTGACAACGCCTCCCAGCTGGGCTCCTGTGTTGTCACTATGATAAAGAATAAACTGATTGATTTAATTCGCTGTTCATTTTTTAAATCTGTCACTCAAAGACATTGAAGACAGACACAGAAAGTCAACTTTTGTATTTAGATCTTTGGTTCTCCTACAACAGGTTTAGTCCTGTATGTTCTCTCTGTCCTGCATGAGTAAGTTATTATTTATTATGAGTAAGTTAATATTTATTGTGTTGACAACAGTGGATCATGCCAGTGTAATGTGCATGAAAGTGACCATTTGTAGGGTCAGTAAAAGGTGACAACACAGGAACACAATTGATAAAGCACTGTAACCCTATAACAGGAAGTGCTAAATATTTCCCTTTTCTATGGGGTGATTGGTTCCCACTTAGTCACCAACACCTAGTCAGGACTCTAAAAAATTGCAGAAATTAAAACAGGAATGCAAATCAAGATAATGTATCTGTAAGCAGGGACCCTGAAATTCTAATAGGGGCCCTGCATCCAACACGGGCCCATTTCTTGACCGTTTTCTATCTGTCACCATAGCCTAGGCCAGGGGTCTGCAACCTGCGGCTCTTCAGCCTCCTTGTTGTGGCTGCCGCGGGGAGATCTCTGATGGGGGATCCCCTTCCTCCCAAGACACTGCGGAGGAGGGGGATTCCCTATCCGGCGTTCTAATGAAAAAAATCTACCAGTGAAATAAATCTACCACGGGGCGTGTACAAATGGGTGTGTACAATGACATCCCCCTCCTTTGAACCCCAATTCCTCTGGAATGGGGAGATGTACAAAACCAAAAATGTAGGTGCAAGTGGGGGACACCTGTGACTAACACCCCCTAAAATGTAATTGTTAGGCTATCATCAGAACATAAAGAACTCTGCCCATCAAATAAATCTACCGTTACACATTGCTGGAGGCACCTGAACCCCAATTTCTCTGGAACAGGAAGGGGGTACAGGTGAACAAAATTAGAGGTGCAAGTGGGGGACACCTTTGGCTAACACCTCCTAAAAACTCCACCCATCAAAAAACCCCTACCCTGTTACACATTGTTGGAGGCTTCTAGCACCTAAACCCCAATTTATCTGGAAACGGGGGTACAGGTGAAAATAATTTGAGGTGCAAGTACGGGACACCTGTGGCTAACACCTCCTAAAAATTCATAAAACCTTTGCCTATCGAAAAAATCTACCCTGTTACGTTAGAAGCCTCCAGCTAATGTAACAGGATGATACGTTAGAAGCGGGAGGCGTCTAGGGGCATAGTTCAGTGTTTAATTTATTTCAAAGTAGGCCTACACATGCACACTTGTTGTAACAGGTAAAATTAAAAAAATATTAAAACTTTTAAAAGTTTATAAACTGTGTTATGTTTTGCGGCTCCAGACTATTTTTCTTTAGTGGAAGAGGAGGCAAAATGGCTCTTTTGATAGTAAAGGTTGCTGACCCCTGGCCTAGGCCAAGACAAATACCTTCAGTCCTGACATTTGTTAGCCCTTTTGGCCCCGGGCTGCCATGAAGGTGCTAACAGTGCTGTGAACCGTTTCCGGCAATTTTCGCACATAAGAAGATAATGTATTCTGCAAACACCATCTAATATTTATCACCTAAAGCTCGCCGATGCTCGGAAACCCTCTACGGATGCCTCGGTCCTTTAATAAATGGATGGAGCATCCTTAATTTAATCAGGAGGCACTGACGCAGCACCACGGCCTAAACATAAGAATCATAATTTAATAAAAACAACACGTCTGCATTAACCCGCATTACAGCCAGTTCAGCAAACAGCCGTTCTTGGAATGCAAAAGAAGAATTAAAGCGCTGAACGATCTAGGAAAAATAAATCCAGACGATGGAAAAAAAAAGTCAGGAGAACTGGAAAATACAGAGCAACTTATTGCAACGGGGCCAAGAACTGGCAGAGAGGCTCAGACAGGAGCCAAAAGTAAAAGGAGAAGCACGAACGGGAAAAAAAAAAGAAACTTTTTACACTGAGGAACAATTGTGAGAAGAATATATGAAGGATATTATATTTACTTATTTTGTTTTCTGTTTTGATCTGCAGCTAGAAAACTGAAAGGTTTGTAACAATAGAATCGGCATATAAGGTAATGACACGCTGGTACATGGTTCCAGCCCACATGAAATTGCTGAACATCGCAAGGATCGAGCAATTGCTACAGAGGGTACAAAGATTCGGGCTCGGTCATGCACCGATGGTGCAACTATTCATTCACCATCCGATTCTGAGGCAGAGATTTCAGATTTTTAAAAAGTCTTTTCCAAACTCATTTGTCCAGAGATCCCTGCTTGGCATTACTGCATTTTAAACCATCAAGCCTATCTAATGCCCAATTCAAATTGTGCACTTATTTACTGATCGCAGCCAACCAGACCATAGCGGGTAGCTGGCAGAAACAGTCTCTCCCATTTCAAGGTCAAAACTCGGGGTAAATAATATTTGTATTAATGGAAAATTATCAAACATCTTGAATGACACTTACAAAAAATTGCTATGATTAATAAACAGGATTTATATAGCACCAACATATTACGCAGCGCTAATATGACAAACAGATACAGACAGGAGGAGGAGAGGACCCTGCCCTGAAGAGCTTACAATCTAGGAGGTGGGGGAAGTATCACACAATAGGAGGGGGATATGGAATGGTGGGGAAGTAGTGAGAGTTTAGGAGACAGAAGAAGACGGGTAGGTGAGGTTGAAGCGTTGGGTTCCCAGGGCTCTTTTTAATGAGCAGAAAGTAGGAGCAAGCTGAATAGGACGAGGAAGACCATTCCAGAGAGTCGGGGCAGCTCTAGAAAAGTCGTGTGTGTGATGAGGTTATGAGTGAGGAAGTCATTAGTAGGTTATTGTAGGAGAGAAGAGAGCAGCTAGGGAAGTATTTATGTCCAAATGGGAGCCGTAGATCCAATATTCCATGCCTATGATAAATATGTCTGTATTTGCAACCTGGTAAATGTGTTACTGATGTTTTTTACTGTGTTAGGCTTATCTAGTGGTAACCTACCGTCGCCCCTTTGTTGTATTTACCTTTGTTTTGTTTTTTTAATTACCCCTGGTTCAAATACCATTGTTTCAGGTATCAGTTGTTACCCCTCTTTTCTCCCCCCAATATAATTGTATTGGAAAAATTCAATGCATATGTATTGTCACTAATTCTATGCATACCATAGGTATCTTGTTTCCTTTTCATATTTAAAACAATAAAAATGATTGAAACCAAAACTGAAAACTTTGCTCTTCCATGCTAAGTGGCAAACTCAAAATTTTGGCACAATTTGAGAATCAATAGCCCTCTTGTAGACCTTATAAGTCTGCTCAGCTCCTAAAATCAAGTTGCAGTCACCAGTGAGACGTCAGGGGATGGTGGTTTTCCAAAGCTGCGTACACACGTCAGATTTTTCTCGCCCGATAATCGGCATCGGCCAGATAACGGGCGAAAATCTGGCGTGTTTACAGTCGGCGGCGTCCATCGTCCAAACGACCGTCCTGGCGGATCCACGGACGATGAACGATAAGCGATCCTAATGCAAGGGAAGGGGGAGAGCGCGCAGCAGGGTGCCGCTCCGTCGTTCTCCCCCTCCCCTCTCCATAGAGCAGCACCGTTCATGCATCGTGTAGTCCTTTGTCGTTGGAAAGGATCGTGAAAGATCCTTTCCAACGACAAAAATTGCACGTTTGTACGCAGCTTAAGGCGAGACATCTTCTAAGCTCACACATGTGAGCAGCCAATTAACTGCACCCAACCTGCACCTAAAAAGAATCCTGGGGTTATTATTTTAACACTCTAGTGATACAAGCAGACCCTGCACCTTAGTAGTCACCTGCACCACCTGCATGGTTGAAGTTTTCAGAAATATCTTTCTAAGATATTTATCTTTTCACCTCTCACACGTGATCACCTTCATACTTCTGCTATGTTCCATTCCACACATTGTCCTAATTCCTGCCCGTAGAATTGGTGCCAGTCTACAGGGACATCACAGAAACAAAGATATGCAGATGATCACAACAGGAGAACAAATAGACGCCATTATATTATGAAAAGAAAATTCTGAGAACGGCAGGTTCTGTGCTAGGCAGTGCCGTGATTGCTGTGCATTTGGCAGTGATAGACGTCAGACAATGATATGCTCAATTTTCATGCAATATTTACAGCAACACAAAATGTCATTTCTTTCCATTATTAGACAATTGCATTCATCAAATCCCTGTAGCAATTGGTGAAACCTTTAAAAGGAACAAAACTCCTTTCTTGAGTAATCGGACACCTTCACTGAAAACTTTTGGATTCTTATCAAACCCAAGCAAAAAAAAAAAAAGGCAGTTTTGGCTGCAATTAGAGCATCCTACTTGGTACTGTGCATTGCAGTAACAGTCACTTACCACTAGATGTCCTCAGTCTTCAGGCTTTATTGAGGAATGAGGACAACAAGTGAGTGCAGTCCATGAACAAAAGAATTTTGCCCAATGGACTCCAAGGGGGTACTAACAATCTAGTCCTTGCTAAATTTATCCAAACCAAAACAAAACATGCACTTACACCCTATTTTTCATGTACAGACTAGAAAGCTACAGGCAGACATAACTGGACTGAACTAAAAGTTCTTGTCCTCAGCATGTATTTTATGCATTTTTTTATATTTATTACTTTTCCTGATGTCTTCATACCCATCACACAATATGCAGAGCCCCTCCTATTTCTCCCCTTAGTAGGCTATTCTAAATTTACAATTTGATAAATTGGAGTTTTATTGTTGCATGTCATGATATCATACACAAGACGGATCTCACGGCTACTTTTATCATTTTATAATATTGCATCTTATGAAACTTCCTGCAAATCTTATCTACATCAGCCATTCTGACACCAGAAAGCTCCGTTGCAGTAATCCCGCCCATTCTAGCTATTTATATGGCCATTGTACTTCTCTATTAAAGGTTTTTATTGTATTTTATCCTCAATGCAAAGCATCTTATTGCAAAATAGATTACATGTGTGTGCTGTGCACCATGACTCTGTCTAGATCGGGGCTCTTTGAGCAATTTGCACCTCTCAGGTCAGTTTAAGTGACCCCAATGATCTTTTTGGCTATCTGTAAGGGTGACATTCTTCCAAATGGCCAGCAATTTAGGAGGAATTCTTCTTACTGACCACCACACTAATGTACTGAGGATATAGAAATAAAGCCAGGGTTCCCTGAAAACCTGAAAGTTATTTCAGGGGTTCCTCGTGTTAATGAGGGTCGAGAAACACTGACCTAGATATACTGGGTGCTATTCAAAATCAGTGGCACTGAAACACAAGTTTTTGGGTGTGGAAGGGCTGGCATTCCTTTAATGCAGCAGTTGCCAACCGAGAAAATTTTGGGGGGCCGCGGCTCTGGTTAATGCACCCCCGAGCGGGCTCAGGAGAGGAACCCCGCTGGGGGGGAAGCATCGGCCAGAGCCCCGGACTACGTCCCCCGTGCAGTTCCTAGGCTCAGGGAGGTTGGCGGTCTGTGACCCGCCCATTATCCCATCCCAGGCTTAGATCTGCGAATTGAGAGTGGGCGGAGTTATGCCATAATGATGTCACTCTAGGGGAGGTTTCCCGTCACTACCCCTTTGAGTGACATCCGGCTCCCCGCGCATGCGCAGGTAAGAGCCGGTGATTTTAGTGGTCTCCGGGACCGAAAATGTTGCCGACCGCTGCTTTAACCCCCTAGCATTCTAATTCTTTCTGTATTTCCATGCAAAAGTGTTACATTTGTTTGCATGGAAATTCATTTAATTTTGTAGGTTATAATTCTTAAGCATAATTCACAGAAATTTGTCCAATATTTAATAAATGTAATAAATTTATTAATAAACCCTAAAAAAACACAAATCTGTTACAAAAAAAAATAAAAATAGTTACACATGTAATATGTATAACATATATATATATAATATATGAAGGTTTCTTTGTATTGGACTCAATGCAGCTATTTTGTATTGAATCCAATAGAAAATATTTTGAATTTCCCGCCGATCCTCCCACCCGCACCGATGTCGGAGAACGTCTCTGCATTTCGCGGCTGAAGATCGGAGGAGTACCACTAGGGGGGGTTAATGTATATTTGTGTTCTGTACCCCTGCTGGTCACCGCTGGTATTGACCATGATCAGCAAAGCAGAAAGTGGTGGAAACTTCATAATTGTTACCAATAAGCAATTCCAGCTATATATGAATATATTTTTGGCTGCTAAGCAAGTAATAGCAAGTAATTGGAAGACACAACTATTGCCATTTCATGAGGTGAAACTTAGAATGGATAATATGTTAGTTAACGAGAAAATAATGAGCTCCCTCCCGGATTCACACCAGAAATTCATGTCTGTGTGGGAACCCTGGATACAATATTCTGTATCTTCTATACCGCAGTTGTCTTTGAGTAGCTGATAATGTGAAACACTGGGTGAAAGTGATAGTGTTATCCGAATTCTTGGAACTTCATTATCTTGTCTGAGATGTACCACTGTTATATTGTTAATTGTATATTTGCTGTTGTTCAAAGGCCAAATTTTGTTATATTTTGTTTAGGTGCCTGTAATGCCAATGCTATTTATAAGGTTTTTTTGTTATGCAAAAGCTGTACTGAAAGTCAATGATCTTTGTTCTGTACTAGTTTATCACAGATTTGTAACTTTCTATATTTAAGAATTATTGAAAACAGAAACTTCATATTTGTCACAGATTGAAGGAATCAATCTTATCATATCCTAATTTGGAGGGAAAATATGATAAATGTTTTCCAACAGGACCAGGGATTTATCACATGACCAGCACCATGATCACATGACAATGCGAGGGGGCACCTTCCAAATATTGATAGAATCACCAGGGTGTGGCATGGCACCCCAAGCCTTCCCTATTTGATCCAAAAAGAAAAGGAAATATTTCCACTTTAGATACATTGCAAGCATTCCCAATATATTTCAATTAACTATTTAAAAAGCAACAAGACCCCATACTTAAAAATAACCCCCCCCGGGGCTAGAAAAGGGAACAAACATACAAATTCAGATTTTATCCAACCGTTTCCTCCTTATATAAGCCCAGCAAACAATAGACTCTTCATTCCATATATAAAACAAGACCCTTTATACTGTTATTACAAGTTGCACCCCTTCCTGCCTTTAACCTCCTCCATGCTGCAGCCTGTAGAACATTAATAGCCCTTTATGTCTTAATTAACCCCTTCACAACCATGCTATATAAATGTGCATTGGGCTGTGATGTTCAATAAAAGCTTAATGCAATAACAAGCTGAAATACATTATAGCTAGCACAACGCGTAGGTGTGCGCTTTGTAGAAGTGGAATGTGCTGCATTTAAACACAGGCTTATGTGATGCAACGCATTACAATGCAGCATAGCGAGCCATGCAATGGAAAGAACATGAGGCCTCATTTACAGGGGGATATATGAAAACACATAAAAATGACCACATTTGTGTTGCGTTTAAAACCAGAAAAGAGAAGAAGAGGGGTAAAAGCTCTACAAATCCTGTGTATGTCATCTGAAAACCCTATTTAATGTACAGCGCTGCGTAATATGTTGGCGCTATATAAATACTGTTTAAAAATAAGAATGCTCACAGTGCCAATGAATACCCCATTTATTGGGGGAGGAGTGGTTTCATGTGAATGAGCAAACGTTGCATTGACTGCAGCACAAAATGCAACACCCAAAAACAAATCTGGGCGTACGGCTGCATTGGATGAATGGAAGTTTTACTCATGGGGCATTTAAATGCAGCTTTTTAATGATGAGATAAAAGTGTAAAGTATTTTATCTCTCACTGCAATTAAACCTGCAGATCAAATCAACGCATTAAAAAAAAAAAATGGAAGTCAAAATACATCAATGTGAACCAAATGCAACCCATGGGAATTCAGTTAACTCACATCTGAACTTTATTACACACACACACACAACTCCAATGAAATGCAATTATTAATAATAAACAAGATTTATATAGCGCCAACATATTACACAGCGCTGTGCATTAAATAGGGGGAGAGGACCCTGTCCCGAAAAGCTTACAATCTAGGAGGTGGGGGAAGTACCAGCGAACAGGTCTGTGGCCATACAACTATGGCCAGATACAAAAAAAAAAAACCCACAAAGCGTTTACAACTCAATGAATAACAATCCAAAATGTACAGATATCAATATTTTATGTTTATATGAATTTATATGACAATAGAAAGGAAATGAAGAAAAATATTGAGGATTCCCATATATCAGAAAGGAAAATTATAATTAATAATAAATTAAATTAATAATAAAATAAGAAGAATTTTGCTCCACGGTTCTGCATTCCATTTTCTTTTGCAGCTGTTCACAAAACTAATTTCCCCCCTAAAGTCAGAACTTATTTTTATTTTTCACTTTCGGAATGAGAGGGACTGAGCTCACATTTCATTCAGAGGTAAAGTTTTGTCTGTGACCCCAATGCCTCTGTTGCTGTATAGATAAAGAGAGTTGGGGGATAGGACGTAAATCAGGGGCAGTTTTGGGCAAAATGGGATCCTGAGCAAATACTAGGCGGGTGCCCTAATTGCAAAGCATTCTTACCATTCTGACAATGGGGGTCCGGGGCAATTGTACAGAAGTACAGCACACTGTACAGGAGACTTTTGCAACTTTATTTTTTTTACCCTTATAGAACCCTTATAAATCATTTATTGGGAACCCCTGATGTAAGTGGGTAAAAGAATACCCCCTCCCTTCCTTACAGACAACCAAAACGGTCCTTGGGCATGCAGCTGGATTTAGCATGTGGTGTCGGCACCAGAACTACACAGGCATCTTATGGAAGGGCAATCAGCCACAGCTTAAGTCCCCCTGGCAATTTCTGGGGGCTCCATTGAGAATGGCTGGGGTGATTATATGCGGTGCCTACAGATTACCAGCACCATGCTGGTAGAACCCAGGCCATCTATTCTATTTCCTTAGGGACGAGGCAGCATGGTGGCTCAGTAGTTAGCACTCTGAGCCTTTGCAGTGCTGGGTCCCAGGTATGAATCTCACCCAGGACAATATCTGCATGGAGTTTGCAGGTTCCCCCTGTCTGTGTGGGTTTCCTCTGGGTATTCCGGTTTCCTCCCACATTCTAAAAACATGTAGTTAGGTTAATTGGCTTCCCCCCAAAATTGGCCTTAGACTACATTAATGACATATGACTATAATAGGGACATTAGATTGTAAGCTCCATTGAGGGACAGCTAGTGACATGACTATGGACTTTGTACAGCGCTGCATAATATGATGGCGCTATATAAATACTGTGTAATAATAATAATAATAGAGACCTGACAGGTCCACTTTAGGACAATTATCCCACAACTTAGATTGCAAGCTCTTCGGGGCAGGGTCCTTCCCTCCTGTGTCACTGTCTGTATTCCTTTGTCATTTGCATCCCCTATTTATTGTACAGCGCTGCGTAATATGTTGGCGCTATATAAATCCTGTTTAATAATTCTTCTCCAATATCTCTTTCTTTATGGTTTCCCCGCAGTGATCGCGCCTTTCACCTACAATCATCTCTATAACACTTTCACTTCAATCCAATAAATAAATCCCAGAGATAAAAAAAAATCAGACACAACACCCAGAATGTGAATATTTTAGGTGAATATTAAGTCTGCGATCAGTGAAAGATTAATCCAACAATGGCTACATGATGAAATATTAAAAAGAAAACACAAAGCAGAAGAGAAACAAATAATAGAAATGTTACTTCTGATGATCATGAGTATTCAATATGTATATCCTATATAATAATAATTAATTATATATATTATAGATCCCCCATGTTATAATTATATATTTATTATCTAGGTAAACACATAAAATATAATTGGAGGGAATGCTACCCATATACTGAGAGATTACACACATGCATTGCATTTAATTAATATATAAATAAAAATGAAATATATATTAATGGTGCAATATACAAGACACAATGTAACAGTATGGGGCCACCTGGGCCCCTCCAGATGCAGGCTGACTACATATCCCAGCATGCCCCCCTCATGCTGAGCCTTGTTGTTCTCCAGCAGCACTCTGCACCCAATGCCGGGTATTATCAGCATGCTGAGAAGGCTTTGTACCCCCCTGGGGCTGCCATTACCCCTCACCTGTTGGTCGCACTGCGGACAGGACTTGGTGGCCATCTTCACTTTCTTGGCTCTGGCCACAGACATGCTCCCTCCCGCCGTGCGCGCACCCTATAGCGCGTTCCCGGCGCCAGCAGAGCCTCGCCGCGGGAGCGCGCTGTCGGAACGTGACGTGTGAAAGGAAACGCCCACCGCTGACTTGTCCGAGCCTGAGTTTGTGGGCGTCACTCATCGAGATTATAATGCTTGAAAAGCAAATATCATATTAATACAATCCAGATTTAGAAATGTTTAGCGCGACGCAGTGATATTATTACAAATTAATAATAAAAGTCACGCTAATCTGTGGCTGCTTGAGTATGAGACTTTGGCAGCCATCTTTAGTGTTGGCAAACGTTCTATTGGACGTCTCATTAATTTATCATTTAGGCCCCGCCCAGGTGTGTGAAGGCAGACATGTGCTCCTGAGCAGCCATATTAACACTTAACACTAAAAAAAAACTGAAAGGTCAGCACAAAACATACTGAAAGTTATGATATTCAAAAAGTGGTGTGAGAAGTAAAAAATAACTTTATTGGTGTGTTAATAACTCTATAAATAATAATTTTCTAAAAGAAATATACCCTAAAAAAACATTTTCTACCCCCTGTGAGCTCCTAAATTTGGGATGCCCTCTAGTGGGTCCCAGTCATATGCCTATAAATTATTTTTCGTGCTGCCAAGTATACCCCAGCCATATGCCAACCAAAAAAAATATATTGCGCCCTCTGGTGGACCTTAGTCATATACCCCTAAATTTAGGTTTGCTGTGCCATCTGCTGGGGCCCAGTCATGTGCCCCCAAAATTATTTTTTCTACTCTCTGATTGGCTCTAGTCAGCTGCCCCCCAAAATTGATTTTTGCTCTATTTTTTGTTTCTATTTTTATTACAGTATATTGTGCCCTCTGGTCGGCCCTGATTAGATGCCCCAAGGTTCATTGTGAGGCCTCTGATGGGCCCCCGTTAAATGCCCCCAAAATGATTTTTTTCCCCTCAGTCATTTGCCCCCAAATTAGTATATTGTGCTTTCTGATGGGCCACAGTCCAGTGCCCTAAAAAATATTTTTGTGTCCACTAGTGGAGTCCAGTTATTATCCCTAAGATAGTAAATTGTGCCTTCTGGTGTGCCCGATATATGCCTCCATATTTAGTTTTTGTGCCCTCTGATGGACCCCAGTCATTTGCCCCAAATTAGTATACAGAGCCTTTTGGTGGGCCCCAGTCATATGCCCAAAAAATTAGCTTTTCTGTGCCCTCTGGTGGGCTCCAGATATCTGCCCTCAAAACTAGGTTTGGTGTGCCCCCTCTTGCACTCATCACATGCCCCAAAAATAGTATAT
Organism: Pyxicephalus adspersus; assembly: GCF_032062135.1. Taxonomy (NCBI): domain Eukaryota; kingdom Metazoa; phylum Chordata; class Amphibia; order Anura; family Pyxicephalidae; genus Pyxicephalus; species Pyxicephalus adspersus. The sequence continues at coordinate 4,371,803 of NC_092866.1, read as the reverse complement.
TGTGCCTTCTGGTTGGCCCAAGTCAAATGCCCACAAATTAGCAATTTTGCGCCCTCTGGTGGTCTTGTGTTGCCTTACAACAAAGTGCCAGGAAAGCCTTCTGGTGGCCCCAGGTCCCCATTACAACCCTGCAAGTCTTAGATTAATATTTATAAAGAGAATTGTGGATCCTTGCAGAGCTCTGCGGATATCATCCTGCGCACTGATATATAATGATTGGTGTCAGTGCTGAGCTCATATGATTGTATTGATTCTCCTCCATGCTGATTGCTTACATTGCATTCCTGCAGCCTTTGCAGTCCCTGCATTCCTGAGTTTAGTGTAACCATCCCTCTATAATAATTTCTGGTGCCGAATTCTTTCCGTAGAGTTGCATTTTTTAGATAAAGTTCTTTGGGTGAGCAATGAGGTGTGGAAGTTTTCCTGGCACCTTTCCAATGAGGGAAACATTGCTCAATGGGAACGCAGACAGAAATAAAAAATTGAGATAAGCAAATACTTTGGTAAAACAAAAACCATAGGTATTCCTAAATCTTTATATTCCTTTTGTATTTCTTCTATTTCTTGTGACACTTTGTCTCTGTGCAGGAACTTCCTGTAATAAAGACCTCTCGCTGCTGCTCTCTCTCCCTGTGCAGGGTAACTGGTCTGGTCTCCGCCCCTTCTGTAGTTTTCTACAAACAGACTGTAGAGGGTGGGGCTTTGTGGCTCCTCCCACAGCTCTGCTCTCTGCACACACTATGTATAGCACAGTGATGGAAGATGGGGAATTTTCTTCCCTTTCTTTCTGTTCCTGTGATGCCCATGCAGTATGATGTGCCGGTTAGTTTACAAAGTCGGTGAGGTTCCTACTTCCTCATGCCCGGAAACTGTGCCACAGTTGAGATGCTACTTGTAGCATTTCACCCACATCTACCCATAAGAAATGGATGGGGGTGGTATTGAGCGGGCTTTTAAGTTGCTTGTCTATTTTATTTGGTGAAAAAACTTTTATCTAGATCATCAGACATTCCTATGCATTTTGAGTTCAGAAAAGAGCGGCTCAACATATATATAAAAAAATATATCTTATATACTCAAGTATAAAGTTTTTTTTTTAGAAAAAGAATGATGTTTTATACCACTAGATGGCGGTGTCCTCATGTAAAGCATAATTGTATAACAAACACAGTTTATAACACTTTACATGAGGACACATCGCCATCTACTGGTGTCTAGTAATAATGCACACAAGATCATTTAAGAGCAAGTGACCATTCCAACTGAAAAGTATAGAAAACTTTAACCTTTAAAAAGCGTTAAAATGGTATTCAGACTGAGCTCAGGTGATTTAATTATTTCCCCTTTTAAATAAATCTTTAAAAATAACACACCATAGATGTATTTTTTTACATTAATTTTAGTGTGTCACATACTTGGTGTATGCCTGAGATGATGAAGATCTTGCCCTCTTGCCAATCTTGCCCTGGTGGTCCTGATGTTGGTGGCAGGGGATACTGGGCTCCAGGAGAGCACAAGTGCTGGTAACCGGGGTAATGCACAACGCTGCATAATATGTTGGCGCTATATAAATCCTGAATATTAAAAATATACACACATGCCTGCACACCTTTAATGCAAGGATGGGACATCCTTACACACAGACGCATGGATGGGTTATCTTTTTTAAAAGGCGCACACAGGGGCATAAGCACGTGCCCAAATCAACTCTTCCCTTACATATCGTCATTTCCATTGATTACTCTTTTAAATGTTAACAGAGATGACCACATTTCATGTCCTAGGTTTATACTCGAGTCAGTGTTGCTTTTCTGTTTTCTTTAGGGGAAAAAATAGGTACCTCCGTTTATATTCAAGTATACTGAGAACATGTGCAAGAATTATCAGTTTAAATGGGAACAGTTATATTTTCTTATATCAAGAATATTCTTCCTCAACCTCTGTACCTATAAGCCTGTACCCTATATAATCATCAGGTCTAAGAGGAACCCTACTACCAGAGGAAGTAGGGTTCTATCAGAGGAACTATCAGAGGTCAACTGCCTTTATGTGCATGACTCTTCCCAAGAAGTAGTCTACTGTTTCCATCGGAGCTGGGGGTTCTGGAGATGAGTTTTGCCACAGGGGGCTGTGATATTTTCAGGAAACAGCACCCTTCTGGTTCCTCCCACTGGCCATGATCTGTCTGCATTACAAACACCCAGCGGTAAAGTCATTTATCTAAAAAAGGTACTTTGTACAGCACTGTGTAATATGATGGCGCTATATAAATACTGTGTAATAATAATAATAATATAAGGGAAGAAATACATATATGTATCAATGTATACACAACGCTAATAAAATGCATATGTAAAAATAATAAAATTTATAATGCATACATTACAAAAACAGCAAAAATATATGGCTCATGGATCCCTGGATCTAGAGTAGGATTTTATTACATATGCTTTTCATTGGAGTTGTGTATTTATGGATACATATATGTATTTCTTCCCTTAAAAATGTCATTATTTTCTTTACTCTTCTAATACTCCTGAGGAAGCAGACAAGGTCTGCGAAACGCGTTAAGAAGTTGGTTGAGGAGTTTTGTGCTGACCTAATATATTAGAAAGAGTAATTAGTTTTTATTACTGAATTTATGCTGTTATGTAAATGTGGAGGAAATGTTTAAAACTTGCTTTATATTTGTGTGTTTTTGTAACAATTTTATTATGTTTTAAATATGTTGAAATAAATTAAGAATCAAGTTTTAAACAAAAAATGCTTTTGGGGCACCTTAAAAGTCCCCCTTTGTCAAACAAATTATACACTTATGTAGGTATTTGTTGTCAAAATATCTATTTTACTTGGTCTTCCTTCATCACATCAGAGACCCAATAGTAGTGTTGGTGTTAGAATTCAGGTTGTCCTTACATTCGACCCGAAAAAAACAAGATTCGATGGCACAAATTTGAATTTAAAAAAAATGTAAAATAAAAAAAACAAAAAAAGTAAAATAATGTGTTAAAAAAATAAAATGTAATGGTAAATTAATTTATTGAGTGTTAGTGTTTGTTTAACTAATTTATTTTACTAGTTGTATGCGTTTTCTATCCAAGAACACATACAACTAGTAAAGGGCTGCAAAAGCAATCTGATTGCTCTTACAGCCCCTATTGTCCCTAAAAATAACCCAAATTCTCCTACCATTGACTTCAATGGTGTTCGAATTCGGCATTCGATCACCCGAACAATATCTCACTATTCGATCAAATAGCTGTCAAATCGAATAGTGAGATATTCGACCAACACTACCCAATAGTACCATCTTTAATGACTCAATCTCAAGATTTGAATGCTATCAAGTATGTGTGTATCGCTTCGCTTTACGTATCACTACCCCTGAGGAAGCCTACACTGAGGGAAACGCGTCGGGTTTAACGGCCTTATGTATGCAAATCTTTGCAACCAATTACACCTAAGGTATGCTAATAGATGGTTATTGTCTAGTTTGCAATTGATCTAACTTGAATAATACTGATTTTACTGTGGAATTAGGAATCAGTGAATATTTGTTCTTTCTATCATGAGAAATTATCAATATTACAATTTTTTGTTTGCCAAAAAAAACATTCTTTGTCTATTTCTCTTATATCAAAATATCTGTAATATTTGGGATTTGGTATATTGCTATGTATTTACTATTGTATAACGCCCAAAACCAAATTTAATACTATTATATATTATTGAGTATTATAATGTAAAACCCATTTCTGTTTGTTTGCCCTTGCAGCGTTCATGTATTGTGTTGGGGTACTTCCAAATACCAATGCAGTGCAGAATCCGGGGTATTAGCTGGGTATTATAGGTGATCCCAGCTGTCAGCATGCTGCTCATCCCAGAAGTCAGTTTACTATCCTAGCAAATCCATTGAAAATATTAAAGCCAGAGAGAAACCATCCTGGCATGGAACTCCGAGTAATCTGAGCCATAATAATGGAATCCTAAGCAGCCGTCTCTTTCCCTGGCATATAAAAGTCCCCGGTGCAATATAGGAAACATAATACTCCAAACACATAAACACCAATGTGATTCCCATACTGTTTTAGATGTGTCTGGCTGCATTGTATCACTTCTAAAAATACCTCCAATGTTTTCCTAGCACTCAGGGTATTATTACTGTATTGTGTTCATTTTACCTGCATCCGGCTCTATTTATGTGCAGTCAATGCACAAAACCACAGCAAGAAGAATAATACAGGAAAGAAACAGGACGTCGTCAAATTTGAACTTTGCTTTAAATGGTTGCGTTCCCTTTTACATTGGGCTCTATTTATAAATTATTCCTACCGCAGCCTGACTCATCCATCCTTCCCACCACTCCACCTCTGCTGAATCTCTTTGTAGTTCTTTTCATTGGCTTCCATTTGACCTTAGCATCAAATTCAATCTCCTGTGCTTTGCCTTCAAATCCCTCCACAGTTCTTGTCTCACTTACATTTCTGCCCTGATAGAAAAATACTCCCCCAGTCGCTCTCTTTGCTCCTCCAATGACCTACTAATGACTTCCTCACTCATAACCTCTTCACACGCACGGCTCCAAGACTTTTCTAGAGATGCCCCAACTCTATGGAATTGTCACCTATTTAGGAGCCCTTAAAACCCAACGCTTCAACCTCACCTACCCGTCTTCTTCTGTCTCCTAAACCCTCACTACTTACCCACCATTCCATATCTCCCTTCTATTGTGTGATACTTCCCCCACCTCCTAGATTGTAAGCTCTTCAGGGCAGGGTCCTCCCCTCCTCCTGCATAGGGAGAACCTGCAGATATGTCCTGGCTCAGATTCGTACTGGAGACCTAGCGCTGCAAAGGCCAGAGTGCTAACCTCTGAGCAACCTTGCTGCTCGTATATGCCACATATCCCAGAGGGCTGCAGGCTGCTTCTTCTCAATGGGAATACAGTGCACGATCTCACGCATGCGCAAAAAAAGATTGGCGGTTGCTTATCGAAATTTAGAGGAAGACACGTCTTCCAATCTTGTGAATGCAAAGTGTAAGATTGTGTGAGATCATCAAGAAATAAAAAGAAGACACATGGGACATAACAGGGAGCTTCAAAAAGAATACAGAAACTAGGACAACGCTGATTTGCTGGGTGCGGTAAGTACATAGATCAATGGCTTTCACCAAGAAAAGATAAATGATTTTTTTCATGCTCGTTCCACCTTAACAAAGCATAATGTTTGACAAAAGCACTGCGGGAAATGAAAGCAAATGCTGAGAACAAAGATTACGTATTATAATCATTGGCGCCTGATGTGTTTTTTACAACCTAATAATCATAAAAGTAAGTTTAATATTAACAACATATATAGATATCGTGCAGGCTGCTGGTCAAACACTAATTCTGTTACCTGGGATCACTTTTCCTAACATCCATAAGTCTGTATGGTCCGGTTCCGTACCATCATTTATACCTGGGATTTTTCCCACAACATTCCATCTATGCTTCAGTCCATCTAAATACAAATTCGTTTCATTCTGCCAATGAAAATGTATTTAGAACTACACCCAAACTTTTTACATCTTTTACATACCCCGAGGAAGCCCATAGGCGAAATGCGTCGGGTAACAAGATGTTATACGGTTTATATAAGATGTTATACAGTTAATTCCTTAAGACGTTATACACTGTTTAGCTCAGTAGTTCATTCCCCATGATGGTATAATAGGTCCTGGAGTATCTCATATGGTGAAAATTTATGTATCTATGTACACTGTAATTTTGTGCAACTGTTGAAAAATATACACCAACTAACTTTATCCTACAAACCCCTTCTTTTTGCCTTTATTTATTGTATTTATTATTAACAATAAATGAGATGATGCTTATGGAGGAGCTCACTTCTAGTATTCAGGGTTTCATTTATTACAGTTTCAAGACTCTAGGGCAGGGGTGTCCAAACTTTTTGCAAAGAGGGCCAGATTTGGTGAGGTGAAAATGTTTGGGGGCCGACCATTCAGCACACGCCCCCCCAGGGTGACATGAGGGAATACCTGTGCATGGAGTCCGGTGTCAGTGCGGGCTCCGTGCAGAGCATGTTCTTGGAATCAGAGTGGGCGTGGCCCGTGTGTGTCCCGCACAACACACACCCACTATAATGACATAGGGGATTCCCTCTGCACACATGGGGACTCCCATCCTGCCCGAGTAGTGGGCCGATAATTGCAAGGCGGTTGATCAACTCTAATGTAATATAAAATAGCTTTTTTGTACGCGTGTATTTTATACTGTGGTCAACAGTGCTGGCGGGCCGCATAATATTAATTTTATGACAGAGGCTGCAGGCCCGTGGAAATCTGAACATGGGCCGCAATTGGCCCCCGGGCCAGACTTTGGGCATGCCTGCTCTAGGGAATAAAGGGCAATACATAAGGCCAAAGGAGTGAAGCAGTAAAATGAAGTTTTCTGCAAGCAGCTATCTCTATTCTGTACAGGAATTGCATATGGGATCTGTATGTATAAAATATATTTCCCTGGAGTGCACCTTCCAATTAAATTCCCATTGCTCTCTGTACCTTCGCCCCTATTCCTTGCTCTTCCTGTTATGTCTGTCTATTGTATTGTCTTTCATTTAAGAAACTTGTTCCCATTTGCCTTCTTTAGAGTCGTGCTAATGGTCCCTACAATGATTGGAGATGCTGTTTTTGATCGGAGTTATTCTCTACTTTTGGTTATTTTATGTTATATATGTATTTGGGGATAATTGTATTCTTCCTGCTTATGTATGTTTTTTATTGTGATTTCTGTTTGTGTTATCTAAAAAACAAAAAAACAAATAAAGAATGGTTAAAAAAATTATATTAACAACAATTTCCTCTTAGTATCTTTTTAATGATCTTCTGGTGTTGTACAAAGGCTGCAGGCTAAGCCAAATTATTTTAAAGACCGGCACCCTGGCTCACATCTCCAATAATGAACATCTTCCTTTTCTGCACAGCCCTAAATTAGGTTTTATTCGGTCGGACAACATTCAATATATTTTGAAACAAGATAGTTCAGTCGGAATACTAAGTTGTATTGATTTCAGCATCTCAGGGAAGGTGTCCTGCACATGATTCCAGGATTCTGCTGGTTCTGCTCTTAGCTTCTGCAAACTATGCAGGAAATCATTATAGCTGCAAATTGCTATGGAAGTGCAAATGCAAGCATAATGATAACTAAATAAATAAAAGATTTCCATTAGTTTTTCTAAAAACAGCTTAGGGCAGAAAACTAAGGATAATCTAAAGGGGTTAAAAGGGTCAACTAAGCATTGATAAGGGGCTACAATATAGCAGCAGGGTGGCTCAGTGGTTAGCACTCCAACCTTTGCAGCACTGGGTCCCAGGTTGGAATCTTGGCCAGGACTCTATCTGCATGGAGTTTGCATGTTCTCCCTGTGTTTGTGTGGGTTTCCTCCCACATCCCAAAAACATGCAGTTAGGTTACCTGGGTTCCCCCCAAATTGACCTTAGACTGTATTGATGGCATGTGACTATGGTAGGGACATTAGATTGTGAGCTCCTTTAAGGGACAGTTAATAATTTGACTATGGACTTTGAACAGCGCTGCGTAATATGTTGGCACTATATAAATACTGTGTAATAATAACATATTTTATCATTTTTTTAAGGTCTCTTTAATTGCATGATGCACCATTAATTCACCTCATTATAATACGGTCGTAAAAACACCAAATGCTTCATTTTTTAAATATAAAGATGCATATAAAGTGCAAAAAAGGAAAGAGTTAAAACCTTGTTTTTAACAAAAGACAAAATGTGTCAGAAGTTCTATATTTAACTGCTGCCACCCTCACGCTGCTGGTGCGGCGGCAATTTGCATGCGCATCCGGTATCAGCTACACGGCTGGGTCGCGGGCTCGCACGTTACCATGAGAACTGCATTCAGTACAAAGATCCTATTGTTGATTTATTTTCCCCCCAGAAATGACACAATTATATTCAGATCTTCCTCTGTAAGTTCCTCCTTGTGCACATTATCAATCAACCTCTCAGTGTTTTATGTTTGCTATCTTTATATGAAAGCCAAGGATTATCTTGCAGGATTATTACAAATATTCACCTTCCAGTTTGAAAATGATGAAAAGAGAAAACAATTATAAGAAACGTAAACCGATTTAATTCTTTGCTTGAAAAGACGAAAAAGAAGGTACAGCATGGAAAAAGCAAGGATAAATAAAAGCATGAAATGAAATCATTTAGTTATTAGTAACTAATTTATTCCATATCTTCCTTTGATGTCCCCAAGCATACTCCAAGGTCTGGTAGGGCCCAAGGGCCACACATATTACCTGGCACCAGCCTACGGATAAGGATAATATTGGCCTCTGTAAAGTCATTGACTGGGTGATTATTAATTAGCTGACACTTTGTTGTATTCTCTCCATGGATAAAATGGTTATGGCGGCTCTGGGCTTGCAGGGTGAATTAGAGGTGAGTATGGAAGTGGCCTATGAGCCCATTCAGGTGGTGGGGTAATGCTCCGTCCTGTTCAAATAATTAGTTTAATAAAATACATAAGGACTCACCTCTGCTGTGATCCTAATAGTACTGTACCCCTAAGCAGGCTCCCCCTGTGACTTAGGCTGTGGCAACTAGAGGTGGCATTGGAGCCCCTGGTGCTGCCTCCTCTGGGCATACCCAGACATGTGGCATCGGGGTCTTGAGAGCTCCTTTTGTTCATTACATGTGCACGGTTGTCACAGTCCGTCGATGGTCAATGGTCCGTTCCCTCTGCAGGGTGTGTGTACTACAGTACAAGCTCCATGTATTGGATAGCACAAAAACAATTGGTGCATAGCTAGTGTAGTGCAAGGAGCCTTTCTCATATCCTGTCCTAGCACAGAAGCCGCAACAACACTAGGTAAGTTCTGACCAGTAAACAATGCAGAGTGATGAGATGGCTCCATTTTTCTATGACACTTTTATTATTGGCTGTCTATGCAAAATGTACTGTAGTCACAGAGTCCAGTTACAGGACAGCCATCCTAGTGTTCACATCCTTCTTCCTCCCAGCACTATGATCCAGTTGCCCCAAAGCTACTTACATAAATCTGATGATTGTTGCCCATGACAAACAGTCATGCTCATCTTCAGCTGCTATCAACTTCAGGAAAAAAGCTCTGTCCTTGGCTGCCCTCTGGCGTGATTGGCTGAACATTTGCTGCAATATTGTCAATGCCGAATCACTGTTTACATTTGTTTAGCCAGTCATGCAAAAGGGCAACCGAGGACCACTGTCATTGGCTAACCCATTGTGAGATTGGATGAACACATGTAGGTTTATAGAGCCAACACAAGGCTCTGTTCATTGCTGTATGCTAACCACCAGCACCAGGCGCCTTGGTTCATAGGAAATTGCAGCTGAGGACCACTGTCATTGGCTAACCCATTGTGGGATTGGATGAACACATGTAGGTTTATAGAGCCAACACAACAAGGCTCTGTTCATTGCTGTATGCTAACCACCAGCACCAGGCGCCTTGGTTCATAGGAAATTGCAGATACCAGCTCTGTTTCATTACCAGTCACAGAATCACACCAAGAATTGCTACTTGAAAACCTTTCAAATCTTCTGTCATTTAACTCTAACAACTGTAAATGCTTGCAGAACTTTCACCTTTCTCCATTTGTTGCAATCTTCTACTAACCACATCAACCTTAATCTAAAATCACATATATATGGCCATCTACTATCGTAACAAACCACACATAACAATGTAGTTGGTCACACATTTCTTAATGGATACTTAAATATTAGTAATATTTTTTTGTACAAAGTACAAATTGATTCTGTTTAACACTCGTAAAGACTCCTTTATACCTAGTACATTATTACCACTAACTCTCTCTTCACCTCACCCTTACTAATTCCTAACTGCGATATTTAACAAACGATATTTATAATCTCCAGCACTTGAATTGCTGTGCCCTGTCAATCATTTGTGACTGTGACTCCTTCAATCTTCTTTAGCCCACTCTTTTCTTTTCAGACTAATTTCTTTATTCGCTTTTCTTGGTCTTTACTTATATCCAATGAATACCATGACCACAAACCATTGACATATATTTTGCATATGGATGTGAATACAATGATGTAACTGTAGTATGTGTATTTATTTTTCTCCCCACCAATGGTAATGATAGTTATACTGATGGCTAATAGATAGCTAATGTAATTTGCCAGTTGAAATGCATGACTAGTTATTACATAATGTATCACTTATTTATCTTGTATACAGCCATATTTTGAAAATCCTCTGAAGAAGCCAATATAGGCGAAACGCGTCAGCACACAACATATATTTTTCAACCCCCTATGCAGTTATCTCCGGTATATTAGGGGTCAATGTCTAGCTCTCCACATCCCCCTACGGCATATTGCTCAGGGGATTGTAGGAACATGGAATATATGTACTAAATGTGTGATGTAACACTGTAAAAGTTTTGTCTACTTTTTTAATACACTGCTGCATTTAAAATACCCTACTTTCTCCTATTCTTTATTAATTTGTTATTGCATGTCCATAGGGGTATGCAGCACCTTAAACATTAGAGGATGTGAATCGGTATACCCTACACTAGATTCATCTTTCTGAGCACATGTTCTGGCCATTTGGTGCCACACAATACTAGCTATCATTGTCTGCATAACAATACCGGTCAATGATAGCAGTGTCTCATAATGTCGTATCTAAACTTCTGCATAAGTTCTTCCTATCTAAGCTTCTTTAGCCACCAGCCAGACCAGCACCACTTGCTGGAAGAAGTGATCCCCAGCTTGACAATTAAATCAAAGTTCCAGCAGAGCTCCTTCTCCTGCATTGCCAGAATTTTGTCTGCTGGTACAGACTTTGAAATAAAAAAAGTCCCAGTCCCAATAAAAGTGTCCCAGTTTTGGGGGACTTTTTTTTTTTTTAATAATTTTGACAGTTGTTTTCAAGTATATAATAACATTTTGGATTTATACTCCAGTATATATAGTACATTACCATTTTAAAATATCCAAATGCTAAAAAGACCATAATAAAAGTTAAACTCACTATTATAGCTATATTACTATTAGTAATACTGTACAGACTATGCCTGTAATAATGTCAAGTAGACGGTAGATGGCACTAACACACCAGTCCTCTACAACATACTCAAATATAAGGTAAAAGCTATTGATTTGTTTACTATATTTATTATACGAGATGAAATAACTAATAAATATAGAGAGATAACACTGGATAATAGATATATAAACTGATTAGGCACCAGAACTATGTAATCCTTTTAGCTCTCAGGCTTCACATACAAGCCCAAATTATATGGGCAGCACGGTGGCTCAGGGGTTAGCTGAGGTTAGCCGGCCTTTGCAGCGCTAGGTCCCAGGTTCGATCCCCAGCCAGGACATTATCTGCATGGAGTTTGCAGGTTCTCCCCGTGTCTGCGTGGGTTTCCTCCGGGTACTCCGGTTTCCTCCCACATCCCAAAAACATGCAGGTAGGTTAACTGGCTTCTCCCTAACAATTGACCTTAGACTATAATAATCACATATGACTATGGTAGGGAAATTAGATTGTGAGCTCCTTTGAGGGACAGTTAGTGACACGACTATGGACTATGTACAGCGCTGCGTAATATGATGGCGCTATATAAATACTGTATAATAATAATAAAAGCCATGCCTTCCCTCATTCCACCAGGAATCAGAGGACTTCCTTATCTCCAGGAAGTTCCCCCTGGGACAACTGCACAGATCCAAGTGAAAGCAAAGCCCCAGCCAAAATTCTATGTACTGCCTAGGAGTACAGTGTTGCTGAAATGGATAAAGTTAAGACTTAACGTCTTCTTCTTGGGAAGAGAAAACCTCTCCCATATGTCTCCCATAAGTCAAATTAGTGGAGCATTTGTGATATTGTGGGCACATAATTTTTTTCATAAATTCTAGTAACTGCTTCACACTTGCCACAGGGGTCTTGATAACCTCTCTGGGTGGGGGGTTGATTCTTTATACATCTTAGTGACATGGGGGCACAAGTGTGATCTATCCACTTTGGTGATTCTGTTTTTTATTTTTTACTTTTTCTGAACTATTGCAACTCTATATTTCACATGAATGTTATATGTTGCATTGAGTAAATAATACAGAACAATTATTGTCCTGGGTTTGTCTTCATTTCAGGATTCAAAGCAACGTAAAGTGTGAAGGGGGGTGGATTCTTTTCTATACCCCCATGAGCGGTTAGGCTGTGTACACACATGCAATTTTTGTCGTTGGATAGTATCTTTTACAATCCTTTCCAAGGACTAAAGAGTGCACAATTCACGAACGAGAGCCATTCTACTCTATGTGAAGGGGGGAGAACAACGGAGTGGAACCCCGCTGTGCTCTCTTCCTATTACTTTCATTACAATCAGTCATGGATCTGCCAGGACGGATCCATGAACAAGTGCTGTACACACGCCAGATTCTCGTTTACCTGTGTTATGTCAATGATTTAAAATAGCTGCCAATGCAAAACAATAGACAAAATTCCCATTATTTTTTTCTGATGTATCCCAGCAAAATGCAGTTATTTGTCATTGTGTTACAGTGTAATGCAATGCAGCTTGGTTCCTGTCGTTATTCTGTCTCCATATCATCCCCATATTATTCTCATTTTGTCCCAGTTTTGTCCTGGTGGTTCAGTGGTTAGCACTCCAGCCTTTGCAGTGCTGGGTTCCATGTTTGAATCTCAGCCAGGACACTATCTGCATGGAGTTTGCAGGTTCTCCCTGTTATTGCATTGGTTTCCCCTGGCTTCCTCCCACATTCCAAAACCACAGTTAGGTTAAATGGCTTCCCAGAAAATTGAGCCTAGACTGTAATAATGATATATGACTATAGTAGGGACATTAGATTGTGAGCTCCTTCGGGGACAGCTAGTGACATGACTAATAATATTCATCTTTTCTCTAAAATTGTATGCAGTGTATGTTCTTGCAAATATAGTTTATTGATACAAAATGGAGTTGTGATATTCACTAAACTGTGACCACTAAGATTCCTAGAAGAATTGGTAGAACTCAAATTTTGTGCATTCCAAACCTCCAGAGTTTTACACAATTCAGGCACTTTTATTTTATAAAAACTATTTATTCTTTATCTGTACAATGCACTCCTTAGTGCTAGCATAAATATATACATATACATACACAGCAAAACTTATCAGCAACTGTGACTTCATTGACACCAGAGGTCGGCTAACAGAATTGGTTGTCAGTAATTAGGGATCGGAAGATTTTTCAGCCTGTAAAGAAACAAGATGGTGTGAAAGTTTTGAGAAATACTGTTCAGGTCACAGACTGTAAAATGGTCAGCAATGTGCCCTACAGTAAAATGAAAGTTCAGATTTAAATTTTTTGGCTCAGTCCCACCGCCCTCTGAGTTACATAGTAAGTCAGGTTGAAAAATGAAACAACCACTAGGGAAATAAACATATCCCAGATATAAAACCCTATGGACACAGCTGATCCAGAGGAAGGCAAAAAAGGTACAACTCCTTCCTGATTCCATGAGGCAATCGGATGTTCCCTAGATCAGCAGTCCCTGGTATCTTTATTTTAAAGCTTTATTCCCCAGTTTATTCTGTGCTTCTAAAAATCATCCAGCTTTTTCTTAAAGCAATCTGTAGAACTTGCTGAAACTACTTCCTGAGGGAGCCAACTCCACAATTTCAGTAAAGAATCCCTAACTTATCCGGAACTTAAACTTCTTTTCCTCCAGACTCAAAGAGCGCCCCCTTGGCCTTTGTAATGATCTTACAGTGAATAATGGGGAAGAGAGTTCTCTATATGGACTGTTTATATATTTATACAAGGTGATCATATCCCCCCTTATACATCTCTTCTCAAGGGAGAATAGATTCAGTTCAGCTAATCTCTCCTCATAGCTGAGCTCCTCCATTTCTTTTATTAGTTTAGCTGCCCTTTCCTAATGTCCTTTTTGTGAACTGGTACCTAAAACTGGACTGCATATTCCAGATAAGTTAAAATAAATAAATTCAAATTTCCAGAGCACATCCCCTTCTGCTGCTGTGTCCTCCCGTACCCTAGGCTGGGTTTAGACGATAGATATCATGACTCCAGGCCCAACTGAGAATGAGCACACACACGCACACCATAGCCGACTGACTACCACAGAAGAAAGCCAAAAGAAGAATATAAACATCATGACTTGCTGGGGGGGGGGGGGGAATAAAAAAGTGAGCAATGTTGTACTAAGAGACTGTCCACCTCAGATCTGTGTATCTGTGTTTTAAAATTGACCTAAAAACCCTTACAATTTATCCTAAATTCTTCAGAATGAAATCAAATTCATTGGCAATTTACTATGCACAAATGGATTCATGCTGTCATTTCAGACACTGCCACGGAAACCTTCAGGTTTGTTTAAAGTGGAGCATAAGCTACTGATCCCTATGAACACCTTGCATATTTTGTCAGACCAGTGATGGGGATTTTCATACATATTAGCTGTCCCTGCACCTTACACAAGATCAGAATTAGGTCACTATCATCTCCCAGATGTAGTCTCCGGAGTTTGAGATTGTAAAAATCCATCTGGAAGCAGGGCAACAAGTGGCTTTGTATATTTAATTTTGGTATTTTTCATAATTTTTCAGCCCCTAACAGCCTTTTGCTTACCACCTACCTCTTTAGAAGTTCCCTGGGTGTAATCTTGGCTGCCTCCTCCATGTCACTGGGATCCGCGCTGCTATCTTCAGAGTCTGTGCTGTCATTGTCTTCTTTTTTCTTTTTATGTTTGTTTTTGTGCTTTTGCTTCTTGTGCTTTTTCTTCTGCATTAGACACAGAAAACAAAAATGTCAGTTTGGTAAAGGAGGTCTACTACTTAAACAAAACAAGCAAACAATAAATAATCTACTTCATGGACTGAAATGCCAGCTCAGACATATATACAAACACAGGGGGTATAATAAACTACTGATGGCCAATAGCAATCATAACTTCAGAAAAGCAGGTTGTTACCCAAAATGCATTGCTGGCAAACTAATCCCATCACCCTGTCAAACCCAGAAACGCTGCTGTTCTTATCCATCAGTGGGTCAAAATGTTCCTGAGGAAGTCTTACAGGACCCATCCAATGCTTTGGTCATGGGCGACAGACTAAACATTCTGATGAGCTGTTCAGTATATAAAAGACTTGTACGTGCAAAAGAATTGGGTTTTTGTATAATTGTTGGTGATGTTAACGCACCCTTTTGTTCGTTCTTTTTGCTTGTAAAATTACTAACCTATCCATGTTTACATATAGATAGAAGACTTGGTTCCAGGAACTTACAAAAAGACTAAGGATCAAGGTCTGCTCATTGGGTTCACTGACATATTTAGGTCAACCGTGACAACATGACCAACACCCTTCCTACCTTCTCCTTCTTGTGTTTGTGCTCCTTTTTCAGTTTGTGTTTTTCTTTATGTTTCTTGTGTTTCTGCTTCTTTAAGGGGTCATCCCGACTCAGCGAGGGGGAGTGGTTCAAAGTCTGAATGGTGGCTACATTGGGGAAAAAAAAGAAACATGAACATGGTATTGTGGAATTAGTTATTGCCCAAGTCTCAGATAGTAAAACTCTGACCCTTTATAACCTAAACAACAAACTGTTATCCACTGACTTTGGCCAGGTGAAAGATCTTTCGTTAGCCTTGTGAAAGGTATTAGGTGAAGGTAAGCCTTTGGATTTATAGATAATAAAAGGTAGTAGCATGCAATATGTTCACATCATGGTAAATTTTACCTAATGAAATACAGGTTCGCTTGAACCTACCAAAAGTTTCACTTTCACCGACTGAAATTAAACCCCACTCTCCAATTTTGTCCATCTATCACAGACTGTCAAATCCCAGTAGGGGTAATCCTATTGTTTTGTGGGAAGTGGTGCTGAGCTTTAGGGGTGAATAATAAATTAAGGTCCTTAGCAATTCATAAAGTGAAGTGAGGGCTGAGGGCACAGAAGTGAGTTTGCAGGCAAAAAGATAAACATTACCATTTGGCACATTATTAGGCATTGTTGCAAAGGCAGCTTTATACAGAAAATGCTGAATAGAATTCATCAGTGTACACACATTTAGTGTCCAGCCTCCTAGGTGCTGGAACTGTTCTCCTCTATCACTGTAACCCTGTATATGTATCACTAGCCAGCAGAATCAAAGTACTCACTAGAAGGAAGTGCAGGAGGGAGCATGGGGCCAAATTCTTCCACAACATCCATGTTTCCTGGACCATCTGTCAATGCTGGAGTTGCAGGAGGAATAGGCAGATTATTATCTTGCTCTGCAAAGAAAAAAAAAACATTACTATACCGAGGGACCTGAGGAGACCAGCAAGGCAGCTCTACACCCAAAACAGTTTATTTCAGCCTATTAGATTCTCAGTTTCTATTGCTGTGACTACTGGAGAGAATTAGTCTCCTTTCTTGTTATGGTGAACACACAGAAAACAAAGGTAAATAAAGTAGACACAAACTATTAAAAAAAAATAAAGATGGCAAAAAACGCTCTAACATTTCCCCACTCCATCAAAAACAGAAAGTGAGGGGTGTAGGTAGAACACTGCCACCCCATAATTGAAATTCCCTGAACAAGGATCTTAATGGCAGGATCACAAGGGATTACCTTCTTACAGGCTATAAATATCCAGTACTAGGATGTTATTTTTTTTAGTTCAAACACTTAAAAACAAACTTGAGACAGAAAACAGAAAAGTAATAGGATGGAAGACTCACCTTGTACTATGGAAGGCAGTGCGGTCTCTGGCCTGTTGCCTTCAACCCGTTCGCTAGGCAATGGAGAGTCCTCATCGCTCTCCTCTTCTGATGACGAGGACTTCTCATCAGAGGAATCAGCAAATATTGCTTTAAATAAATCTATTGGAGGCCTTGTTTCTTCTTCTGCATCCTGATCAGCCTGGCTTTGGAGCATCTGGGAGAATTAAACAATGTCAGTGACAATACATCTGTGGAAGAATCAAATACAATTCTACAGAGACAAATCAGGTCTGTGATGTTCCATTTAGAGGTTTCTTCACTGCAGTACCCAGCAATGTCAAATTCTACCCTGTTCTTTTATAAAATGATAAATACAACAGTGGGAATTGGACACCTTTGAAATGTTTGTGGCAGATGTAGAAGCTAGAACATTTCTAGTTAAAGCCCCCGTCAATAAAGGACTATTCAAATTTACCACTCTGACAGACCCTCATTTTACTCTGTTACACCCCTAGGAGCATTTTTACACTTTGTGAAAGTGTAAGAAGCCTTCTTCCCCCCCCCATGAGCCATTATGTCACTACATGACTTCATAATAACATAGAAGCCAGAGAAAGGAGCAGCCTAAACAAGTGACCCAGTGCTGGAAACCCAAGAGTGTCAGATGAGATGTTCACTTTTTTGTGTTCCTAAAGTTTAAAGTAGAACTATGGCCTCCCACTAAAAGCATTTAGCTATATGCCCATCTGTTGCCATTGTGAACTACAGTGTCTGGGAGAGGGAAATTGTGATACCACACAAGATTTGGCTCAGGGAAACTATAGCCAAGGGAAGTTGATGGCTTGTGTATAACATAATACGATTTGGGACTTTATAGACATTGTGACCCTGGAGCCTTAAGCTGTACATTGACATGTATGTAAACCCTAATGACCAAAGCTCAACCATTTAGCTCTAGCCCCAAGTGCTTTGCTTTTCATATTTCAACAGAAGGATGATTGCAAGATCCGCACCTGGCTGGAGGGAGCTGCTGAGACAGGAGCTGAACCGCTGTTCTCTTTTGTTTGTTCCTCTTCTTTCTTCGTTTCGCTTTGGTTGCGAGCCTGGCTGAGGAACTCAATCACAGGGTCTTTCTTCTCCTCTGCAGTGGATTTGTCCCACCTGGATGACTTCTTCTGCTCTGAAAAATGTAAAATAAAATGTCATTAGTTGACTAGTATAAATGCATTGCACTATGGTACTTCAGTAACATTATATAGAACGTGAACAGAAACTATGTCACACATTTGCCCATTCAGCAAGAAAGATTGCAAGAACTGTTAAGCCTCTGGCTTCGTCTCTTTTATGGTGGTGGTGATTGGCGAGGACCTCTGTAATTTTAGAGTCAATGGCCTGACTGGGGAGATTTATCCTTTTGTCCCGGTGACCATATTATGTCATTCAAAATTCTAAAGAGGTCACCAGAACTGAAATGGAAGCAAATTGATCTGATAGAGACACCTGTTATCGTAATGGGTTTTTCATCCACAATGGGAAGATTTTACTCCTACTTACTGATTTGTCTCCAGGACACAAAGTGAAAGAAAATTCTCCCAATGAAAAACAAATGATGAAAAAAACAACATGATAGGGATCCCAGCCCTCCCTATTCTATAGCCATTGTTTTTTGTGTCTTTTTGCTAGCTCTGGATAAACAAACCTTGGGGAGACCCTAGTGCTGATTTTCCAGGTCTGTACATCTACTGTTCCTATTATGAATAGCCCCACCATCCCTGTGCTGAGCAGAGGTAGTAAGAAATTGTGACATTCAAGCATATCCTTCCTAATGTAGGAAAAATCCTTTTTTAAAACCCTTTAGTAATAAGTGTACCATAAACACTCATTTGCCTGTTTTATGCGGAAGGAGATGAGGGCCCACAAGTGCAGTCGTTGCAGTGGACCCACTTATGGATTTAAGTAGCCATGACCAATCTTGTAGTGGAAAGGACCAAAGAGTAGGGTTAAACATTAGCATTTACTATGCTAACTGATAAAAGCTGAGGACTGAAAAACGGTCAGTGCACAATATTTGTCTGCATAAAATACTTTCTTAGTCAATAAACCCTTACTGTTTTCAGAAGTCTCCGGCGGTTTCTCCAGTATGGCTGCACGGGTCGTAGTTGGCTGTGGCTCAGGAATGGTCAGGAAGTTGAACACAGAATATTTATCTCTTTTCACTTTGGGCAGTCCTGTCAAAGTTGACCTATAATTCAAAGTTCACAATTTTTTTTTTTTTTTTTCTTTTTTTTTATAAAATGACAAAAAGACAGGCAGAAGAACTAAAATTCACATTAGCATTATTCCCATTGTCACCTGATACAACATTTCTCTCTTGCTGCTCACTCACTTCAGACAAATAATTCTGGTACTTATAACAACTTGCCAGCGACAGGGCACCTACATATTGTTGGAAGAAATATTCATGTAGAATGGTAACCCAATGCACTACTAAATTAGCACCTGCACTGGGTGGTTAAACTGTTCTCTGTGTTAGGTGCAACCCCAGTGCATTCAATATAAACAGGCTGCCTTAAAGACTGATGAAACTTTCCCTAATTTCAGAGCCTGCAGAAATCAGAATAAGCTATTTTAATACAGGAGAGGAATCTAAACAATTGTTGAAGACTGAAGAAAAAAATAGGACTTCAGATTTAACATTTTTGGAATGAAAAGTAGAACACAGAATAAAAACAATATACAAGCCGGTTTGAAAAACAAAGTGTAAAATTCAGATTAAAGTGAACATGTCAGTTGATTTTAAACAGAAAGATGTTGCTTTTCACAGTGGACATTCTGATAAATAAAACTCAAAAGTTCACATTACTATAAGACGGTCTGTACATGACAGAAAGGCGGAAGAAATGGCAGAACTTGAGGCCTCTAAACAGAAGATGGTGCGACTAGTTTACCCTTAGCACTGGAAGGGTCAGATATGTCTGGACCTACACAGCTCTGCTATGATTTTCATTCCTCTGTATCTTACCCTGGATAAGGATCCGGGATGTTAAATCGTTTACAAAGTAGTTTATCCGGATGCCATTCAAAGAGATCTCTTGTCAGCCTTCCAAACATTTTCATTTTTACAGCTGAAGATTTGTCATTCATATCGCCCTGTGGGAATGTCAGAAAATGTGTTTGTTAGGTCTGAAATTAAAAATATTAGAGAAATACTTTAAAAAGATTTCATCGATGACCATTGCATTGCAGTTAAAGTGCAACCCCAAAATTTTTTTTTCATTTTTGATAGCGAAGGGAAGCGGTCTGTTCAGTATGTAATTATTAATGTGTGTTCTTGTACATGTTGGCCGATATGGCTTCCTCAGGAGAAGCACCCAATATTGTACAGTATGATTCTAATGTTTGCACAATAAATGAACATATTAAGGAGAACACTTCTGCCACATAAAGAGAGAGAGGACAGGGAGTATTTTTAGCCAGTAAGGGAGAGGTTATAGGAATTATTGTTCCCAGATCAAAAGCCTCCCCATACTCTAAAAACAACGGCTGTTTCAGAGCCCACAATACTAGAACACACATGAATGAATACGCACAATGCTTACTGTACGAAAAGGACTGCTGGTAAATATGTGGAATTTTACTGTACTTTGTATATAAATTTAAGGACATTTTAACAGTATTGTGCACCTTCAATACCCCACTATTTGATTTTTCCAAGCTGTAACAATTTGGGATGTGGCAGCAAATAATGGGCCTATGCTATTCATTAGCTGATAATGAAAAGCACAATAATGGACAAACATAGGAGAAACGTTTAGGGAAGGAACCTCTTGATCCCTGGGAACCTCCACTTTATCCAAATCGTCTTCGCATTTTCCTCGGGTGAATCGGGATGAGAGTGAAGAATTGGTTGGCTTGTACAACATGGCAGAGCGCATGAATTCTTCTCGTTCACGTGATCGCTCCCATTCGGTCATGTTGGGGTCCAAGCAGCATTCCAGAGAATCTGGGGTACAAGCAGAATTGTATATGGCCATAGAAGATATACATTTGTTAACTGGATTTGATGAATATATTTTTGTTAGGTATAATTAATTAATAAGTGCAGCAAAAAGACGATTTACGATTAAGTACGATTTGTTACCTTTCTGGCCTTCATGAAGTTTCCGGATATAGATTTCATATCTTTTCTGTTTTTCTGGATTTTTCTCAAAGGGTCGGAACTCTTCTGCGTTTGGTGGTACCAGACGGCGGTCAAGCAACTCATCCTGCTGCCTGTTCTTTACCTCATCTGCAGATGCAGCCTGGAAGCGGCTCTTCAAAGCTTCCTGTGCAAGTTTTTGTGCTTTCAGACGTTGCTCCTCTATCGTCTGTTTCACATCACGGATCCGTTCCCGATCTTGGTTGGAGAGGAGGTCCAGGACTGAGGAAGGCCCTAGGAAAATTTTCACAAATTGTGGCAGGATTCTACTTTTCATCACTTCCGTCAAGAAGGTCATATGCATGCTAGTACTGCAGCAAAGGCCGATTAGAGTGTTGCTTTACATGTATTTGCAACGAAAACCTGTTGTAACCCTAAATGTTAGATCAGCTAATTCGGGTATTTTGTACCACAAAGCTGGAGTAATGCAGGAAAATGTTTGTTTTATGAATACACCGGCATTATTTGTGTGTGCTTGTACAGGTGTTGGACCAAATGAGCTATTTAATCTAAGCCGAATCTCAGCTCATTGTTGAACGATCATTCGCAGCAACTTGCTATATATGTTGCTTATATCCTGCTACTGCCTTGGCACTGCTTTTGGATTTGGTCTGATCCTGTGTCCTGCTGTTGCTGACCTTTTACAACTCTTTTGACCAATTTGCTAGTGGTTTTGTAGATTAATGCCATTGCTAATCTCAGTCTGTTTTAGCCTACTACAATTCTGCTTGTCCGAACACAGTCTTGGGTCTCTATGCTTCAATGCCTGACTTCAGTTGACCCTAGCTAGCATCCAAACCACAACTGTTCATACTTTGGGGTTTCCATGCTGTCCTATTTTATGCCTGCCCTCAAGATCTTGCTCATGAAATAAGGACAACGAAACTTACTCAATCTACCAGGTATATCTTATTTAAAGCTTGATACCCTTGCTGCATGTTGCTTATGACCACCAAAAGGCTTCAATAAATTTGCATTTGATGGGTTTTAGGGGACAGTCTCCTTAGAACCCAAAATAAGTGGCTATTACTCACCCTGAAGTGCCTCCTCTCCCAGCATCTCCCTTCTCTGGGAAGAGCTGAGCTGGTGTCTGCTAGGTTGTTGATCATTCTTTGGTTCTGCAGGGGGATTCTGGGAAGACAACAGCAGGGCCTGTAACACAGCAGATTTCTGACTGGCTGCATTTAGCACCGGCCGGAAGTAGTGCACTGGCTTGTAATCCCGTGGAAGGTCAGGTGCCAGATAAATCTACAAAAATTCAAGAATATTTTTGTTAAATACAAAAAAAAAATTTTGGTAGCTGAATACAGATAGTGCAGTAGTACTTTGTATATGAATCTGTTTTGAATATCCTTTTATTGTGCCCTATAATTAGTATGGGTACAGAAGGATTAGAGTATCAGACAAGTTTTTAATACTACCTGAAAATTTTTGTGTCTCAGTGATGCTCCTCACCCTAATTTCAACCCAAAGAGCCCGGGAGCTAACTGTGACCCTTTGCTACTTGGAATATGGGCCTTTAATCCCAGCAAGCAGTTGTGGAAAAAATATTTGTACAGAAGAAAGCTCTCCTGCAGCATGTTTTACATTTATACCTGTAACATGTTGCCAGTCTCTGTCCATCTACAGCAGTGTGTTATTGTTCAACAAGCCAATACAGTACTGTATATATTGAATTTAGTATATGCACCCCCTGGGGATGTCAGGGGCCATAGTTGAGGCCCCACACAACTAGTAAGTTGAGCAACATTGGTTGAGGGGGTTAGGGATAAAAAGTAAGTTACATTTGTTCTCACTTCTGCAGGTATCCTTCCAAAAATTCATCTGAACCCAAGCTTAAGTCACTCAATCCTTTAGCACATTACCTGGTATTTTCCTTCTTCATTGAAGGTGGCTAAACAACTCCCTCTCCCAATGTCTAAAACATGTTAGAATTGCAGCACTGTACAATGTGAAACAGCCTGTTTGGTTGGCTGGCTGGCTCTCCTATTGTTAGACTGATTTGTGATATGCAGGAGACTATAGCACAGACATATGGTTATATTTCAGATACTAGTCCAATATGTTATTTAGAGATCACATACTGAAGACTAAAGTCACAGAACAGATTTCAGAATGTTTATTGTTTTGCTGTATTCTGAGACTTGGGGTAACTTTAATTATAGTTTACGCCATAAATGGGCCCTATACCAAGCCAGAAACCTCTTTGTGCTGCCAACCTAACCACATAGGCGGTTTTTTAACATCTCATAGTTGTGCCCCCAAGAAAAGGGTCAAGGTCACTTAGGGTAAATGTACTATAAGTGTACATGCCCTCAGAGCTGCAACCTTTTATAATTCTGCAGCATTTTTCTTGGTCTTCATTTAGTTCAAATTCCTATTGATCCTCTTTTCCCTCTCTGTTACCTCTATCGCTCATTGTATTTTGTTCGGTGTGAAGGTTACGGTTATCTTACAAGCCAGGGCAACATTTATTGCATTATCGTTATCTGCCAATGTTTTATGATAGCTTTCTAAACCCATAATTACAAAAATAAAAACCTATTAGGTTAGCTGCCAGCTTGGCCTATTGATTTTACAACATATAAATGAAATAAGACTTCACCATGGAGGAAAGTGAAATGTTACCTTTTTCAGTGGCGTCGCTTGTGTCCCTATAGAGAAGCCCTCTAGGACTTTGCCGAGATATTTCAGTTCTTTGGAAGACCCTGGGAAGAAGACACAGCAATTTACACATTCTGGATACATATACATTGTCTTATAGGAAGATGAAAATCCACTTTAAATGTTAGGTGTACATTGAATAAAACATCATCACTGCAGGCTAAGCAAACACGGGCAGCCTTCAGAATATAAATTTCAATCCTTTTAACTCTGCAATGTAAATCTTATGTGTGGGGGTTTCAAATTTTGGAAAAGCTGCTACTAGAATGCATTGACCCTGAAAAGACCCAAAGCTGCTATCAAGCGATTGGAGACTGCGTCAGGCTGCCTATGGGGCTTTAGAACATTGTGCTTGAAACTATTTTTTTTGGTATTTTATATTTTTGTTATCCAATGATAGGACAGTGGTGTGGGTATGGCAGATTTAGGTTAAAGGCTGTCAACTTTTAGAAATTAAAAGGTGTTTTGAACTCTTGTTTAAGAACAGGTTCAAGAAGAAAAAAAAAAATTAGGATTTTTTAATCAAAGTCCTATACAAGATTAATTTTCTCATAAACGAAAAAGAGCTTATATATGGTTAATGTTATGGTTAACAGGAGTCTCAATACGTAACCATCACTGCATATATATGTATGAATCAATGTCACTTGTTCAATATAAACAATAATTATTCCTATTAAACATAAAAGAAACATGAATGTAATTTTTTTTTTGAACAAGTGACATTGATGCAATCAAATATCTAATGCATTTGCTTATAGTTACATAGTAGGTAAGGTTGAAAAAAAAAAAAAGACATAAGTCCATCAAGTTCAACCACTAGGGAAATAAACATATCCCAGATATAATCATCCTCCTCTAAAGAAGCCACAAGGCGAAACGCGTTAAGTCTCTAGGATAAGGTACACACTTAGCATATATAAGCACTTTTTGTTTGAGAACTTAAACCTTGTATAGGTCTTTGATTAAAAATCCTAATGTTTCTAATGTAATCTTAATCCTAAAAACTCACCTCTTGAGCCTATTCTTAAACAGGATTTCAAAACACCTTTTATGTTCACTTTTTTTAGGCAGTTGGTCAAATATGATTTTCAGATCCATATTTGGATCCAACTCGCACATCTGTCAGCTTTTACAGATTAAAGAATTTTCTCAATCACCTTGGGTTGTAGCAGTGACAAGTAAATTTGGAACTGGATGTAACAGTTAGATCCCATAACAATAGTTTTCAGGGACTGAAGCTATGCCCCCTTTATATAGGCAAAAAAAGCAGTGTATGTGGGCTTCAAATTTGTGTTTTTGAAATAATGTATATCTGCACAGTATCCATTGGCAGCTACTTCTAACACGCAGAGAAGGAGTCTCTGCCCCAGGGTGAGAACCATGCTTCTCCCTCAACGGCAAGTGAGCATTGTCACCCTAGAAAAGAAAGAGGTTTACGGTCACCAGACCTGAAAAAAGCAAGCCAATACAGCCATTACATCCAGGGACTGATACGCATCAATGCATTACATTTTCACATTGGATTTAGATGCACTATAATCCCTACCAGCTATCTGCTTTGCAATTTATCTCCTTTTGTTTTTGTATGTTTCTTTAGCACACCTTTCCCAAAGCCACTGTGGTTTGTTAACTGGCCTCTTACCAAAACTGTCCCAGGGGGGAGTGTGTTTAGGTAAGATTTGTCACCTTCTATGGGAGAAAAAGTCTGCTGGGAAATATCTATGTCTTTTGCACCGCAGTTTATTTTTGGACTCGGGTTATAAATGTAAATATCAAATGGATATCATAGCTGCAGCTGTGATTGTCAGAGGTTTTATGTACTGTGTGTTGGACAGCACTGAGAGGGTTAAACTGATGTAAGTGTTTTATAGACTGCTGAGAGAAGAGGTAAACAGAGAAACACAGCAAACACTTTGCAAGCTGCTGCCCACAGCTACACAAACAAACATTGGACACACCTCTGTTGATACAAGATCTTGGCACAGAGTAGAGGCAGATCTGCTTGCGTGAATAAATACAGCTAGCATAGGGACAGGAGGAGCCTGGGAGATGATCTGTGTACCTGAGGGGGACAATACTGCACCTCTTACTAAAATCCAAATGGAGGCAAAATCTGGAGAATGATTTGTGTCCCACAGAGGGGCAACACTGCTGGTCTTCCTATTGCAAAGGAACAGGGAAGTAGGAGCCTGGGGAAACATCTTAGGGACAATACTCCTCAATCTCCTCAAAGTCCAAAAAGAGGAGGTGCCTGAAGAATGATTTGTGTCCCACAAAAAGGACAACACCGCTACACCTATAGCACAGGGACAGAGGAATGAGACACCTGGGAAACATTAGTGTCCCACAGACGGACAATGTCCCTACTCCTAATGCACAGTGAAAGAGAAGCATGAGCCCGGGGAAACATCTGTGGCCCACAGTGGGACAAATTTTGAACCTCCTCTGTTGCTCACAGTGGGACAACAATGCTACACCTACAGGGGAAAGAGGACCTTGGTGAAACATTTGTGCCCCACAAAAATTACCGCTACTTCTCTTATAGAACAGAGACGGGAGGAAGAGCCTAAAGAATGATCTGGGTCACACAAACAAAAACAACCACTAATCTTTCTACATACAGCTTCAGGTCTTTTCAAATAGCTAAAGGTGTAATAGAGACTTTGTTAACGAGTAGCAAATCAAATAACAAAAACATAGGAGCTAAACACTTTCTTTGCTTCCCTTTACTTTAACCTGGTGATCCAGCCATTAACAAACTTCCTTTCCTAAAGTGATAACACCTTCTTGTACTGCATATATAAAGGTGACTACCTCCCTTTCAATCAATATCCACTCTCCAGTATAAATAAAGCCTTACCTTTTCTAAAACACTGTAGGTGATGTTCACACAATTCCTATTTTCAAATAGTGATGGATATAAATTCTCTTTGTTGTTTTTCTAATGCTTCTGATCTCCTGCAGCCTCATTTTAGCTGCCTTCTGTCTACACTACAGCAATGGATGCATGTAAACTCTCAGGGTGGGTTTTCTAAAGGTGACAACAGTGGGCCATGTTTGTGTAATGTATGTTAAAACAACTATAGGTAGTCTATATGGCAAGCTTATGTAACAGGGCAACAACACAGAAACACAACTAGGAGACTGGTACTCTCTCATAGTGTATATTTCAAGACTGAAAAAGAATGTTAAGAATATTAATGGTGCCCCAGTAACAAACTAAAACTAGTTTAAAAAAAAAAAAAACAAACATACGTTGATGTCTGCTATTAGGCAAGCTGAACTTTATTATTACCTTTATTACCTTTCTTGCTCTTATATTCTTTAGGGGCAGTCCATCCAAAAAGGCCATCTCCGTGCTCTTCCTCTTTGAGCACCGTGTCATACTTGGACAGGGAGTCCGTGCCATATATGTCGTCATCCTCATCCTCCATAGCCCCGACACCAAAAGCCTGAACAGGAAACAGAGCACAGTGAAGCGGTTAGCCTAATACTGCAATCACAGAGGTGTATTGAGGAGAAGGTCTATGGGAAGCACAGAACATTGGGCCACAGTGTCTATGTTGCTCTCCAACCATAGAATACATTTAGTATTGTATACACAAAACTTGTCCATCAAAGGAGCTCACAATCTAATGTCCCTACCATAGTCATATGTTTTTAATACAGTCTAAGGTAAATTTTGGGGGGAAGCCAATTAACATAACTGAATGTTTTTGGAATGTGGGAGGAAACCGGAGTACCCAGAGGAAACCCACACAACACGGGGAGAACCTGCAAACTCCATGCAGATAGTGTCCTGGCTGAGATTACAACCTGGGACCCAATGCTGCAAGAGCCAGAGTGCTAACCACTGAGCCATTGTGCTGCATTTAAAAAGGCGTGTGTGTGTTTTTAGCTGCTGGAGTTTACCTTTAAGACACAGAGCATTTATGCAAAGAGAAGTATAAGCAGAAAATAAGTAACTACCAATGCAATAAGTATGACATTAAGGAGGTACCTGTCCAGAAATCCCAACTTTCCTTCCTTTGCCATGCCGTACATCTCCCAGTGAACTGAACCTCTGCTCAGAGCCATCACCAAACAAATTAATGTGAGAGTCCAAGGATCCAAACAAGGCCTGGCGAGGATCAAGCCCCCGGTAACCAAGACCATGGACGTTGTTCTTTACAGTGAAATCTATGGGGGTCACATCTTTGGGGGCAAAGGTCACATTTTCCGGTAGGTATTCATCTTCTTCCTCCTAGAATAAAAGCCACAAATAGATAAGTAAAGTTTATTCTTATCAGGAAACCTCACAGATTTCAATCCACACCTGAGATATTCTTACAGTTATAAAGCTGATAAGCTGTAAACAACTATAGGTGACAAGTGAAAACTATTTTTTTTTGGTATTGACTTAAGTCTCACTTTACAAAACAAAGGATCAGGCAGGTGGATATTGCATAAACTTACCTGCCTGATCACAGAGGGAGTATGTGAAAAGGCTGAGATGCGCATGTGCAGCATCAGCTTTTGCTACCAGGGAAACCCAATAATCTCTGCTTTCCCCTGCATGTGCTGAGGATGAATGAACCCTTGCATGCCTGAGCAGGAATTATGTTACCACAGCATGGTCACTCAAGACCGCAGAAGAAAGGAAGATGGCTGCGCCCTGCGAGTGAACGCAGATAGGCAAATCCCACTGCTTTAGTTCTGCCTTAAAGCTTATCCACCAGCTGGATACATATGCGATGCCTAAAGCTGTAACCCTGGCCTTGAAAATTTTAACTTCAGCTCTCAAAGAAGAATACAGTCTGTCCCTGCACCTCCCTACTGGTTTAAATTTGTGGAGTCACCATTCAAAAGGATAGTACGAGGAAGTGGGCAAAATTCCACTTTAATCAATATCGGAATTACAGTGCTAAGGCTTTTGGGGCTCAGATGATAATCCAGAAAATCCCCCTTCATCAAAAGGCCAATGAAATCTTTTAAAAACTTTCCAGTTTCATTACAGACTTTATTTTAGATTTGGCAACAAAGTAATTTATTTTCTGAGCTATGCAATGCAGACAGATCATGGAAGGTGGGGAGGGACAGGAAAGGTGCAATACATAGCACCCTGCTACTACAGCCACTACTTCACTTCTATAAATCCACTAAAAGAATACCCCAGTTGGATGGGTTTACCTGCCTGCTGCCTCCATCAATCGCTGCAGTTCCTCCCACCACCTTGCAAGTTATGGGGCCATAAAGCTACATCTAGATGTATATAAACCTTTACAGAAGTGAAGTAGAAGCTTTTGAAGAAGCAGGCAGATGGAGGCAAATCTCCTGGCTGTTCAATGTCAGTAAACGCTGCTCTTTTTGTGTAAGGCAGCTGGACCGTCCGTGAAAGAGCTTAGGGTCACAAACACTGACTGACAGGTGAGATTCCCCCGCTTCCCTCTCTGATTTTTTGATCATCTAACCTGCAGACCAAATTTGCTCCTCCTCCTCCTCCTCCTCCTCGCACACAGGTCTTTCCTCTTACTGATTCATACAATACTATGAAACATATAGGCTGCCAGTAGAAGCTAATATTCTCAGATATTTGAAAACGTGACCAGGGAGCGTCAATACACAAAAGTTTATAGACACCAGTCACTGGAAAGGCAAATATAGACACTGCACTTAAAAGGCTGGGGTGAGTTCAGAAGTAACCGCTGGGTGATAAAGTGATCAATGCTTTAATACTAATTTATAGGTTTCTTCTTCTAGGTACATTATGAATGCTAAAGACCTGTGGGGAGATATTACACATTATAAAATCTGATTAATAAAAACAAACATTATCAAAGAGCATATAAAACAATGACACAAGCTGAATTTATACAGCAAATAAAATATTAATATATCATAGTAAAAGAAAAAAGGGCAAAAAGGTATACCCAACATCTATAATATTACCTTGGAAAGCCTGCCAATTCCTCCCTCAAATTGGACAGCCAGTATCATCAATATAAATAATAATTTCTAAATATACAAATATATCTCTATTGGGGTTTATTCTGATCTGGTAAAAAAAAAAAATACTCCCCTAGCCACCCTCTGTGCTTCCCCAATGACCTACTAATGACTTCCTCACTCAAACTCCTCACATGCACAGCTCCAAAACATTTCTAGAGCTGCCCCGACTCTCTGGAATGGTCTTCCTCGGCTCATTTGACTTGCTCCTACTTTCTGCTCATTTAAAAGAGCCCTCAAAACCCATTTTTTCAAACTTGCCTACCCATCTTCTTCTGTCTTTTGAAACCATCACTTCTTCCCACCACTACATATCCACCTCCTATTGTGTGTTGCTTCCCCCACCTACTAGATTGTAAGCTCTTCAAGGCAGGGTCCTCTCCTCCTGTATTACTGTCTGTATTCATCTGTCTTTTGCAAGCCCTATTTAATGTACAGCGCTGTGTAATATGTTGGCGCTATATAAATCCTGTTTATTATTATTTGTTATTAATAACAAAAATATTCTGTAACATTACCTCCGATCCTTCAGAGCCTGTAGGGGGCAGCGCACAGCCATACATTTTCCTGCCAGATTCTGGGGAAAAAATCCAAAATTCATTTAATATACTACACAAACAGATGCTACCGTCCCTGTCTAGTCAGCTTAAAGCTTGCACAGAACTCTCTATCTCTACATGAACTCAATAAATCCATAATGTGGGAACGACTGCAATAAATTCTGACCAATGTACCAAAAATATATTACATACGGAAGTCAATGTTGTTATTTTCTTAAGAATATCAATCATCTGCATCTGTTCGTTTCAGACAGGTGACAGTTACAGGTGACGGAGTATTTAGAGAATGAATCAGTGCTGGGATTCCTGTATATCCACAAGACAGGGTTGTGTCAATCCCAACAGATTACATCATGGTTGCAATAAAATTGTATACTGGTAAGCTTTACATGCCTTTAAATGTCCAGTAAAAGTATCATTGGGTGCTGAATATTCTGTATATCAGCCAAGATTCTGCAAAGCTCCACCATACAGCCCATCAGAGGAAAAGAAAGAAGTCAACCAAGAACTGAAAAGGCTTATTACAGCTTCCCAGTCCTGTGATCGGCTCTGGGTTCAGTCGTATGGGTGGTTAAAGGTTCTTGTATTTTTGACAGTGCATCCTTTTCAGCCTTGAAGTTTTAATAAATCAGGCCCATAGCACCTGACCAACAAGACTCATGAATTTATCACCAGCAAAGGGTGTTACAAATACAATACATGACCAATACATGAAATAACAGACATTTGTTTTACAGAAAGGTTGAGGACATATATAAAATGAAAAAAAGGATATAGTAATTTGTTAACATTCTTTTTAAGAACATGGAGTCATTTAGGTCTCCAGATCTCCTTAAGGCCAGTATTTACTAGGGCTCTTTATGGTACCCACCAGGCTCCTGCTTCCGTACTTTCCTCTTGGTCCGCGGACCCACACCCTGTCCTTCTTTCCATCCCATCTGCCGAAGCAGCTGCACTCCAATAGTGATCCTGAGGAGAGGAGACAAAATTAGACTTTTCATTAG
This sequence comes from Pyxicephalus adspersus, assembly GCF_032062135.1. Classification (NCBI taxonomy): domain Eukaryota; kingdom Metazoa; phylum Chordata; class Amphibia; order Anura; family Pyxicephalidae; genus Pyxicephalus; species Pyxicephalus adspersus. The sequence continues at coordinate 4,340,589 of NC_092866.1, read as the reverse complement.
GATACCTCAATTTTCCTACCAAAAAATGCCCAATGACCTTTTTTACAAATATCCGAATGAATTCATGTTGTTCATATCACACATATGAATGATACCGTTAAAACTACAGCACAAAAATGTCTCGTTCTCCAAAGTGGAGTGGAGTCCCTTCTACGTCAATGACCACCATCACCAGGACAGAAAGTGAGGGAAACACTTCTCTATGAGGACATGGGTGGCATCAAAAACCCAAAGAGCTTCTAACCCTTCTCAAATACACCTACAACAAAAAATTTGGGTCTTGGCTCCATTAACAAACATACCCACAAATAACTATCTAATCTAAATATATTCAAAATAAAAAAAGTTTTACTTGGCAGGAGCAATCAAGTCCTCTAGGATGGTGGCTCCTGGTATAGGCGCAGTAACTGCAGCCAACTCTCTGGCCTTCTCACGAATTTTGTCTTTGCTTTTCGAAGCAAAATCATCTGTAGTCATGATTTCCTTTGGTGCTATTCCAAACTCACCGAGATCCTGTAAAATAAAAAATACACATATTCAGATAAACTATGATTTTATGGTCATCAGTTTCACATGTTGGTGCAGAGAGGCTCTGTAGCCCTGTGTATAGAAGAATATGTAGTGGGGACCTAAGAAGGATGCCAACCACAAATCACCTGAATATTACATTTAACCTTTCTGTAAATGGAATCAATCCAGCAATTTCACATCTAACATTTATAAGCAACAGGCAACACCATGGAGTTTACATGAAAGATTCCGGTCATGCTCTATTGAAGTCTTTTCATTTGGGCAGCATGACAGCTTAGTGGTTAGCATTCTGGTCTTTGCAGTGCTGGGTCCCAGGTTTGAATCTCAGCCAGGACACTTTCTGCACTAGGTTTGCAAGTTCTCCCCATATTTGGATGGGTTTCCGCCCATATCCCAAAAACAATGCAGTTAGGTTACTATGAGTTACTCTCTAGCTGGGGAGAGCTTTAGGGTTCTCCACATGGAGAGATACCAACTCTGATGGCTTTCGCAATGCTTTACCTCCTCATCCATGAAATCCTCCGGACGATTTCCATGATGCTCAGACCTTTCCTTTCGAGAAGACACAAATGTAGAGGGGGTCCACCCTTAAACAGAGCGATAAATTAATAACAAACAACTAACTCATTTATTGCACTTTATACTACAAATATACACAAGTTAATTTAAAAGCTTTTTAAATCTAAATCTTTGATTTAAAAGCTAAATCCTATAAATCTCATGTAGAATAGGCATCTTTAGAAGCAGAGCGATGAAGCTGCTTCTAATGGAGACCCATACAAATAGTTACCCCCAAAATCATTATTGCGGCTTCAGATCCAGGCATCAGGTACAGTAATCACTGACTATATTTAAATATACAAAAAGTCATTTTTTTTTCAATATAAATTATAGGGTTAGCCATCCCTTATATTATGTAAAAAATGTGGCGACAAGTTCAATTTAAATCTTCGTGTGCTTAGTGCATTTTTGCAGCAATCCAGGGTAACACTTTTCTACTACAAGACTGTAGTGTACAGACTGGCCACTGCTGCTCTCTCTCCGTGCTCAGCAAGACTGGTCTTTTATCCGCCCCGTCCTTTACTTTTCTACAAGAAAGCTGTAGTGTGCAGACCAGCCACTGCTGCTCTCTCTCTTGGCTCTGGGTGACTGGTCTTGTATCCGCCCCGTCCTATACTTTTCTACTACAAGGCTGTAGTGTACAGACTGGCCACTGCTGCTCTCGCTTCTTGCTTAGGGTGACTGGTCTTGTATATGCCCCTTTCAATACTTTTCTACTACAGGGCTGTAGTGTACAGACCAGCCACTGCTGCTCTCTGGTCTTGTATCCACCCTCTCCTATACTTTTCTACAAGGAAAGGGGGGCTATTGGGCCCCTCCACAGCCCTGCTTTCTCCAAAGGTTATGTACAGCACATTGCTACTAACATGACACTGTTGCTTTTACAACAAAATTGCAAAATCCTTTATCGTTACTGAGGAACACCAATCAATAAATGTTTTTGTATCCCTAGTTTAGCCTTGTAGTGAGTTCAAAGCTAAGGACTTTGTACTAAGCTGTCATTTCCAGCAATACCAGCCCCCAGGTCAGATCCAGAGGGAGAAACCCCTCGGCATGGGACACGGGCAGCAATACAAATCTGACATGTGAGGGTCTAAAGCTGCGTACACACTTGCAATTTTTGTTGTTGGAAAGGATCTTTCACGATCCTTTCCAACGACAAGGGACTACCCGATGCATGAACGGTGCTGTACATACAGCACCGTTCATGCTCTATGGAGAGGGGAGGGGGAGAGCGACGGAGCGGCACCCTGCTGCGCGCTCTCCCCCTTCCCTTTCATTAGGATCGGTCGTCGTCCATCGTCCGTGGATCCGGCAGGTCAGTCGTTCGGACGATGGACGACACCGACTGTACACACCGAAGATTTTCGGCCGATGATAGAGCGATAAAAATCTGCCGTGTGTACGTAGCTTAACTCACCTCTCTTCCTTTACACAGAATATGTGCATTTTGCAAGAACCACTCAGGAAAGCTCATCATTCATTTACAATTCATGACCCAAATGCAGTAATGAATTCCCTGACAGCCAAGTTACATGACCTGTAATATCACCTGCAGCAATGCATCTAATAACGCATATACTGCATCCTTGAGTGAAGAAGAGCTTACAGATGCACATGACAGGTAAGGATATTCATGGCTCTGATCAAATACCCCAAATATTTACCTTCCTTAGAACCAACAGTGTTAAAGTAACCAGCAGAAAAACCGCCGGTGAAGGCACCATGGAAACGCTTGTATCGCCCCTTTTCATCTTTGACCGTCTGATCTTGTAGTGGGATGGGCTTCTTGGGCTGTTCTCCTAAAAAAGTAAAATAATAATTTATTAGATATGAGAAATATGAAGTAAGATTACAATATTGCAATAACAGCAGAACAAAGTAAGCTGCATTTAAGTTATATGCAGTGGCCCTAAACAACAAGTTAGGAACTACAAGTCCCATGATTCCTTACAAGGCAAAGTCTAAAGTATGCCAGCTTGAAAGCTCGCACTGCATGCTGGGAGCTGTATTCCAGTCAAGGCCATGGGGCTCCAGGTTACTAAGTAAGAGCTCCAATATCCAATGCTGGCTCTCGTTTATTCCTAATAAAGCCTCACGCGGCGCTAAGACTTAGCAGACCACCCTTAAGTTTCTTCTTACCTTCTTCGTACAACTCCAGCGGCTTCCCATAGGTAACAAAATCCTCCTCGCTATCGCTGTCCTGGGCCGCCATCTTTGTACACCCACTACGGAAGTAGAGGGACAACACTTTTCCACGTGACCATCAGCCGCAGCTTCCCTCCTGAGGCGTTTCTAACCCGGCTGTGTTTCCATGGTAACGCAAGCCAGGCTTTTTGGGTTGCCACAGGCCTGAGAGATTTTATTGGACGCAATGTCCTGCCAGGGATTTCTTGCACTATGTGGGTGCTTGTATTATAAAACATGTCTGTGAACATAAAAGTGAACCTTTGTCATATTTGTGAAATAAATGTTTTTAGAATTACACATTTGAGGTCCATTTTCATGTACTTCTTTGCAATCCTAACATGTTTTAAGGTTTGCCTAATGTTTCAGCTAATGACATTTTTCATTTACCCAGTACTTTATTTTTTATGTCCCATTTACTCAGTGAATGTGTATTTCCCTCTTTTTTAAATAAAGCCTAATGGCTTTATTTAAAAAAGAGGGAATTACACATTCACTCGTGGGAATCTCCCAGGTGCATATGTTTCAATAGCAGTAATTGATTGCCACCAGGGAATCTTTCAGGGATTGTCAGATTCTCTGTTATATTAGAGGCCATTGAGGGTAATTCCTTCTACTTCCTGTCACAGAGACCCAACAAGAAATGAGGGTAAATTTCCACATTCTGTCTAAATCAAGCAAAACAAAAATATGTCGGCTGCGGTTGGGCTTGTTCATGTGGTTAACATTTCATGGGATAATGTATGTTGTGTTATTGTGAGTCATTTACCTTGAACAAGTCATCCATGCAACACAAAGCACTACAATGAGTAAATGGTTCATCTCTGTGGACAGTGTTGGCTGGGAAGGTCCATTAGAGCCCCATTCAGAATAAAAGGCATCGCAATGAAGTGGAATTAAATTTTGGTTGCTGTCGGCAAACTTTTGCCATCATTGGTAAGTATACACATCATACTTGCCAGTTTCAGCACGCGCTGATTTTTGCCTAGGTTCCCTGAAACAATGACAGGTCCAGGATCCTTGAAAATGGAAGACAAAGTCACCAGCACTCCAAAGTACAGGATTCTTGCTTTATTATGAAAGCACAGCATGTTTGAAGAGCCAACGTTTCGCAGCCACAAAGGGTGCCTTCCTTACGACAACATAGTGATGGGTCCGGGATCGTGTCACTGCTGCACTTCTTCTTCTTGGACACTTCTGACTCCACAGTAATCTTTTTTGGCCAATGGACAGCCAATGATGATGTAACTCCTTGAGTGCGCAAAAGTTAAAAACTCCTTGGCGTCCAGGTCTATTGGCAGCAATGCTAAAGTGAAGCTAAACCCAAAAGCCACTGGGAGCCAGAAAAAAAAGTTTGTTGGCAAAAGAAACTTGTCTGCATTTCTCTTATGCCAAAATCCTTAAAGCTAACCTATCATCACATTTTTACGTTATATAAAACTTTTTTTTTACCCCTTTTAAATTGGGTAAAAAATGTGTTTTTATTTACTTTATTATTTATTATTATTTACTTTTTTTTACATTTTTTTCACGGGGAGGTTTCTCTCCTTCAATCTTTTAAAGGCTAAATAGGAACCCTGTCACCTTTTGGGATACTTACATCATGTATTTCTGGTCTGGGGCCGGTGAAATCCTTAAAGCAGACCTATCATCACATTTTTTTATTTATATAAAAGGTTATACAACCCTATTATATAGGGTAATAAATGTGGTTGTATTTATTTTTAAAATTTTTAAGCATTTCATGGGGAGGCTCTTCTCCTTCTGTCTTTAAATAGGCCTTTTGGGATACCTACATCATGTATCCCAGGGGGCTGCGATCCGCTCCTTTTGCACATGTCTGATCCTGGGCATGCGCAGTGAGATCAATAATTCTTTTCACATTTTCCGGAAGTGTGTCACCTAATCTAGTGCATATTTTTTTTTTTTTTTGGGTGGGGGGATAGTTCCACTTTAAATCCTAGCGACTTTTTGTTTTTGTGGGTTTAGTTCCACTGCAATAAAAGCCATAGGTTTAAAAAATGAAAAAATCACCTTTGAAATGCCTTTTTAGCATATCAACACGTATGTGGGAATTTCTGCAATCAGGTTTATTATTTTCATGATACGTTTTTTTCTGTAGTGAAATGAGCCTTTATGCGCCTTCTCCTGCACTGACTTGGATTCACCAACACAGATCCGAATAATACCAGTCAGACCCAGAACTGATATTTTGTCAATAACAAAGTCACAGATCATAGCCAGCGCTAATTGTTCACATGTAACTGAGGGAATCAGGTTACAGACACCCTATGCCATGACCTGAAGGACTGGCAATGATCTGGCAACCAGAATGAACCAGGGATCACAGATTTTTCAATTTTATTTTATTTATTTATTTTTTCTGCACCAAAACTTTTCATTTAAAAGCAAATGTAGGACAAATGGCAGCGCCATTTCATATTTATATCTGTATAATTTTAAATGCTTGCTAAATCATCCAAACATAATAATATAAGGATAATAAAATAAAAACTGTATTATTATAATTATTTTTATTAATGAACAGGATTTATATAGCTCCAACATATTATATGCACACAAATGTATAATTAATATGTAAAGCAACCATGCATTTCTCAGATTTGTGCTCTAATGTTAATCATCGTAGTAATTTTATAGAGATAAAGAGAACCTGTCAGATACCAATGTCCAAGTTTGTTTCTAATAAATCTTTTTTTTTTGGTTTTACTCTCTGCAGCCTCATGCAACCACTTTATATCCACATGCACTCCAGCGTCCATTTAACATCATCACCTTAGACTGGCTTTCTGATAACGGTGGACCATGTCTTTGTTGCATAGCTGTGTTTCCATTCTGGGATGCCTCTGACAGGCACAAGAGAACATTTGGGAGACTGTTGTCACTCTGTAACAGGAAGTGCCTGAACATAGATTTTCATGGAATGATTTCCAGGTATTCTTTTTATGAATTTGGCATTTATTTATTAATAGAAACGCTTTTCAAATTATTTTGGGATGCTAATGCATAAATTAGATTTTCATGACTGTGTTTAAATGCAAAAATAGATCATCCTGTAATCTTTTGGCCTGCAGCATTGTTACTAGGAGAGTGCCAATCAACTAATCAGGCTCTGTTATAATGCATATGTGCACTAACAGGAGGGGGGATAAGATTTGTTACATCATATATACATTGCTAATAATATTATTCGGTGTGCTGCAGCTCCATCGCTGTTCACAGTTATGCTTCTGGTATAGTGGAGTTTGAGTATCTGGCAATATTTGGATCATAAGACTGGCTGAATATGAGCTTTTAAGCTTTTAATTATAAATGTAACTTAAAAGTTTATTCATAGAAAAAGTCCTGCCTGAATTGGCGGTGGGGAAAAACAGATGAAATGGCGAAGGCAGGTGGTAATACAAAATGGTTGCTGGGCAGGGCATGGCCAGAGTAAACCAGACAGTAAATAGGCAATTTTGAAGATATTTAAGGTAGGAGTTGGTTTAATTATTAGGACGAGGAGGAGAATTCCAGAGAGTGGAGGATGACTGAGAAATCTTATTAGATTGGGAAGGGATTATGAGTAGGGTTGGCCATAGCAGGTCAGTGAAGGAGCACAGAGGGCAGCTTGTGGAGTAATTATGTATGAGGTCAGAAAGTAGGGGGTTGAGTTGTGAAGAGATCAGAGGACAAAGAATAATAACTGCAGAGGTGAAAAGTTAGTAAGCTGAAGTCCAGACTTGAAAAAGTTATAATAGGAAAATACAAGTGCATGGGGTGGGACTTTAATAGTCATGTTATGGTTGAGCATATATTAAAGATTTTGCCTAAAATGCAAGACTTAGAAATATTCATATGGAACGTGAGGCAAGGGTGACACCAGACTGCAGAGATGGTCATTTGGCCAAATGGCTAGTTACAGATATTGGGGGATATTCCAGATTTATTAGGTAGCACAGAGGTAAATTTTAAACATAGCAACATGCACGTCTAAATAAAAATGTATAATAACTGATATATTAATCAAAAAGGATAAGGAGGAGACATTTCATTCCCTCAAAATGTTGGCAAATTCTTGAAAATTGTGGTAAAACTTTACCATTTTGTCAAAATGCATTGCGTGATTAGGGGAGAGGAAATGAATGTGTTTTTGGTGGTATGTAAGGGTGTAATAGCCATTAAAAAGTTCCCAGGGGTTCCTTAAGCTTATTTTAGGTATCCTGGACCTGTACCAAAAACAGCATTTAATACTTGAAAAGCAGGGAATCTGACATTCACTGAAACATTCTCTGGTGCAGAATCCATTACTGCCATTCTAATACATGGACCTGGAAGATCCATTAAATGTCAGATTCACTGTCCTAATATAACATATGATACCCTGCATTAACACACACGCATTAATGCACTGCATAGACTTAAACAGGCTCTTAATGATATAAACTAAAACTTATCCCTATCCCACACACATAGGTTACAAACAGCCCCCTAAATATAGAAAAAACATAGAATGTTGGTATTTTTAAGCATAATTCACATAAACAGTTCAAAGCTTTCTTACTAGCTATCCACAGTTCCAGCAATTGTTACCCTAAAATACAATACACCTACACGGCTGCTGTCAGGTATATGGATTGGAGAAGCCGGGCTAACCCCCATTAGAGCTTCCTCAGTCCAATATTCATTAACAGTACCTGTATAGCACCAACATAGTATGCAGCACTGTACAATAAATAGGGGTTGCAATTGACAGCAAGATACAAACAATGACACAGGAGGAGGAGGGGACCCTGCCCAGGGGAGCTTACAATCTAAACTCCTATGTGGCTGTGTTTATATTGGATATTCTGGAAAACACAGAGTTTAGATGGACAGCAAAAAATTAGGAACACATTGTGGACTGGCTCCATAAACAGCACATTAATCTGTCATGCAATCTAGCACAATAAAATAGACAATGGGTGTGTCTGCTCATTAAAAGATTATTTTACCTCTGGAAAAATAGCCTCTTGCAATAAGGAAACATTCTTTCAGGATGACTTTCCATCAGCAATTGCCTAAACTGGATACTGAAAAATAAATTTAAATCTATAAATAGTTTGTTACTTTGGCCTTGAAGACAATCTGTAGGTGGTTTACCATAATAAAACATGCTATATGTATATATAATCACATGTATATGATTCTCTCAACCAGACCCTATCAGGTGTCTTCCCAAATAATACCGCAAGCTCCTTGAAGAAGAAAAAACATTATTCTCTTAGCAGCCTGTGTTTATTACCTTCCATTTATTCCAGTGTTTAAGCCGCCATTTACTGTATATCCAACAGTGGCAATGCACAATATAATCTATATGGAGCAAAATAAAAAAATCTAATGCATTGCTTCACAACCAGAGCTTCTCCAGAGATTACCAGGGGTTCTAAAATCAATGAGCAGTTTGCACCTCCCTGGTCAGTTTAAGTGACACCAATTATCTTTTTGGCTATCTGTAAGGGTGACATTTTCCCCAATGACCAGCAATGTAAGAGGAATTCTTCCTATCGACAACCACATCAATATACTGTGGGCTGCAGATATAGTAATTAAAGGGGTTCCATGAAGACCTGAAAGGTATTTCAAGGGTTCCCCATGGTAAAAACTGATCTAACGTAAAGCCAATCAGATAAATATTAGGGCGTTCTCAATATTTGATTAATATATCAAGCATTGATAAGGAATTGCTGTTCTTCATTGGATCAGTGTGCTCCCGTTGGCTGGCAGTTCTTAGGGAACACTCCTGGATCCGTTGGCTCTGCTGGCTGATGGGTGCATGTTAGTAACCAAGAAAATTACAGATATTAAGGAGATTGATCACACACTCATCCTCTAGTGTTTGCTTAACTGAAGACATTCAGAACTTTGCACCCTAACACGAGCCCATATTTCTAATGCAACCAGTAACTTTCGGTTCTTAAGGGAAAATAACTTTCGGTTCTTAAGGGAACCCCTTTTATAATCACTATATCCACAGCCCACAGTACATTAGTGTGGTGGTTGGTAGGAAGAATGCCTCTCAAAATGTTAGTCATTGGGAAGAAGTCCACTCTTACAGAAAGCTAAAAAGATCATTGGTGTTATACTGACTTGAGATTCACAAACTGCTCATTATTCAAGGAACCCCTAGAAACCTCCAAGGTAACCCTGGTTGGGAAACACTGCCCTAGTATGTTGGGGTGCTATTCAAAATTTCTATCATAGAGACATAAGGGATTGAGGATGGAACCACTGCACCTAGCACGGGCCGCCGTGTCATTTCCAAAGGCAGCTACACCCTGCCAAACATTGCATTGTGCTGCCCTAGAAAATGTTATTTTGGTGTGTTGGCACCCCATTAAATAGGCTGCTTTACCAATGCATGGTGTAAGGCATGTAAGCATGTGTTCATTAACGTAGCTAAAGCTATGTACACACGGCAGATTTTTATCGCCCGATAATCGGCATCGGCCAATTATCGGGCGAAAATCTTCCGTGTGTACAGTCGGTGTCGTCCATCGTCCGGACGACCGACCTGCCGGATCCACGGACGATGGACGACAGCCGATCGTAATGAAAGGGAAGGGGAGAGCGCGCAGCAGGGTGCCGCTCCGTCACTCTCCCCCTCCCCTCTCCATAGAGCATGAACGGTGCTGTATGTACAGCATCGTTCATGCATCTTGCAGCCCATTGTCGTTGGAAAGAATTGCAAGTGTGTACGCAGCTTAAAGCTACGTACACACTTCCAATTATTATCGTCGGAAAACGAACGACGAACGTTCCTGCACGATATACACGAACGATCGTATAGCACCGATCCTGCACATAGAGGTAACGACACGATCGTTCGTAGATATTGTACACACAATAGATACGATTGTTTAAGCGATAGAGGAACTATGTGCACGACAGGAAAGTGAACGGACGTTCGTTCATCACGCATGCTCTGAACATGGACGATCAACGAACGACCGTACACACGAACGATGTTCAACGATCGTCGTCCAATCCGATCCGCCGGTCCGGTCGTTCGTTTCCAGCGACTTTCCTCGTTCGTCGGCGTCGTTGGTTACTTTTTTACGAACGATTTTTTGCCCAATCGATCGTTCGTCGTTCGATTGGAACGATAAAAATTGGAAGTGTGTACGCACCTTAAGTCTGTCAAATAGAACTAAATGGCCCTCAAGGTTTGGTACCAGTCTTATTGGTGTAATGGTGACCTGCAAGATACCTAAACAAAGATAGTTTTGTCCTCCTGAAATGAAAAGCAGATAAAGGCATTGTCCCAGATTGCAATGTGATCTCTGTGAGAGGTAATACATATGTCGGAGTATTACAATCATGTACTGAACTTGAGAAAATACATCTGATGAAAGGTCCACTTTAGGTAAATGGAGGAGTTAATTCTGCAGCCAGGTCCTGTGGTGTAGTACTTGCTGTAATGATTCATTTCATATCGCTGTGTACACAGCTACAAGTGGAATGCACTTTCCCCTGGTGTGAGCAGGTCATTCTAGGAGTGTCCCAAAGAGAAGATTTCAATGCTACTTATATAACAACAGAGGATTTCAGTGTTGGTGAATTCAAATATCTGCAGGGTTTCTTTTATTACTTCAAGTAAACACGTCATCGGAGAATTATATAGGTTGCCATTGCTAAACTTTACATTGACCACTGACTGTAATGCTGAAACATTGAAGTCACTGACTACAGGATATAGAAAATCAGGAAACACCTATACATAGCGGATAAACATCTAAAGAAATCACACGAAATCCACAATTTGTTGACTGGAAGTCTGTGCAGTATCTAACAATCAATGATATACAGCTGTACCAATTGTAAATTCTAGCAATATTGTGTTGTTATTATTAACCATTCACCTGCATGTTAAATCCAATGATGATGTACGGTGGCGAAACATCCTCAGCACATGTGCAGGATTGTACAACATAGAGAACAACATGCAAAAATCATCACTGTTATGTACTGCCAGCAGATGCAACTTTGTTTATTGCTGCTATTAATGTTATACAGTACTTATATAGCGCCAACATATCACACAGCGCTGTACATTAAAAAGGGGTTGAAAGACAGATACAGACACAGGAGTAAGAGAGGACCCTGCCCAGAAGAGCTTGCAATCTAGGAAGTATCACACAATAGCACGCTTGATATGTACCGGTGGGAAGTAGTGAGAGTTTAGGAGACAGAAGAAGACGGGTAGGTGAGGTGGAAGCGTTGGGTTTTGAGGGCTCTTTTAAATGAGCAGAAAGTAGAAACAAGCCGAACAGGACGAGGAAGACCATTCCAGAGAGTCTGGCAGCTCTAGAAAAGTCTTGGAGCCTTGCGTGTGATGAGGTTATGAGTGAGGAAGTCATTAGTAGGTCATTGGAAGAGCGAAGAGAGCGGCTTTGGGGGGTATTTATCTATCAGGTGAGAAAGGTAAGTGGGATAAGAACTGTGGAGGGATTTGAAGTCAAAGCTCAGGAGATGAATCGAAGCCAATGAAGAGAACTACAAAGAGATGCAGCAGAAGAGGAGTGATGGGAAGCATGGATAAGTCTGGCTGTACCATTCATAATACGAGGGAGGGCTGAGAAATTCCTGGCTTTGCCCCTTTCCAGATGAAATAGAAAAATGAGTGTGGGGGCATATGACAGCCTAATATCTTAGTATGTAACTGTGCCAATATCAGGTCTTTGCGATTCCTAAAACATTTTTTCTTTTAGTGAGAAGCTGTGATGGCAGAGGCACAAGCAAGTTTCACGTTGTTGGAGTTACAGGGCGGTCATGAAGTTTTTGTTTCTCCAGGGAAAGCAAGGACACTTCTCCCCCAGTGTGTGTGACATCTCAGTGTGAATGTTCTTTGCTGACTTTCCCTGGAGAAACAAAAACTTCATGATGGCCCGTAACTCCAACAACATGAAACTTGCTTGTGCCTCTGCCATCACAGCTTCTCACTAAAAGAAAAAATGTTTGACGAATCGCAAAGTCCTGATATTTGCACAGTTACATACTAAGATATTAGATATTAGATATTAGGCTGTCATATGCCCCCACACTCATTATTCTATTTCATCTAGAAAGGGGCAAAGCCAGGAACTTCTCAGCACCCCCTCGTATATATCACTTCATGGTGCATGGTGGTTATTGTAAAGAACTCTGCTTACATTGCTGGCCATTGGGAAGAATGTCACTCTTACAGATAGCCAAAAAGATCATTGGTGTTACTTAAACTGACCTGAGAGTCACAAACTGCTCAAGGAGCCCCTAGAAGCCTCTGGAGGTACCCAGGTTTACGTCAGCCTTTGAGAATGAGGACATTCTATGGGAGACAAATATTGAGGACATGATGATACAGGGCAGAGTTACAGAATAAGCACATTCTACACGAGACGTAATGTACAAAATGTAATAGTTGTTTTGTACGGCGCTCTTAGCACGGTGTGTTCGAGAACATCATTATCCATCCTCTTGTTTAAGTGTCTGTCATGTGTGTCCATGTAATAGACTCACTTGTAACACACAAAGAGACAATTGAGCATCATACATAATTAATGGCCAAGGTCGTGTAAATAAATAAGCCTTTGTACTAGAACATCTGTTAAAAGAGCCAGCAAACATTACATTTGTAGACGAGACTGAATTTCAGCGCTGCTACTGCTGAACACATTGTAAGACCCTGAGGTCTATAGCCACAAATATTGGAGACGTATATATTAATACATATATATTCTAATTATTGTAGAATGTTTATTCATACCCAAACACTTTCATAATTAGTTAGATTGAAAAAGTCCATCAAGTTCAACCACTAGAGAAATACACATATGCCAGATATAAAACCCTATAGACATAGTTTATCTAGAGGAAGGCAAAAAAAACCCAACAGGGGAAACAAATTCCTTCCTGATTCCAATAGGGAATTGGGTGTTCTCAGGATCAATACTCTCTGTTGTCTTTACTTTAAATTGATTATTGATATGTTTCAGCTTAACAGCCCCTAGATATGGTAGCTGCATTTGTTATCTTATTTTCTAACTTTTTTCTATTTACCCGAAGTAACACACTTTTAGGGTCTTACACTTACACACCATACTGTATCCACGCAGAAGCATTACTCTAAAATGCGTTACGGCTGAAGAACCCTTTCTCTTCTCCCCATGGCCATATCAAGAATCTGTTTACCAATTCATTTGATAAATTGGGATTTTTAGGTATCCTCACATGACAAATATTTTGAGATTTCAATGAACACAGCTCAGCCCAGGAAACGCCACCCATATCGGAGACAGTTGCCCTTTAAGAAATGACACGGAATAGTTTCCTTGTACCCTCAGGGCCAGGTATTTCAGGAATTAACTGCTAGAAAATGTTTATCTCTTACCTAAGATAACCGCTTGTAAAAAAAAAAAAAGGGCTTATTATAGAAAAAAAGAAAAAGACGTCATTGGGTAATAAAAGGCTGGCAGCCCCCTAGAGAACTTTATTGGAGGACGGCTGTAAAACGTGAAGGGGGTTGTTATTGCACACAATATATTTTTAGTGATTACCAACTCCCTGGTAGCCGGGCACTTATAGGACACATTGTACCTCTCTTGACCTTGTGTTCTGATTGCCGCCCTGTCCTCCTTATTTTGATGCGGGGTGGCTGCTGTCTGTGTGATCTCGCATTCATTGTGTGTGTGTCATGATTGTTCCGTATCCTTTACACAAAGGGAACAACTGAATGATCAGTTAAAGAGAAAAATCTTTACAACTTGGGGTGTCCTAAACCAGTCCTCGAGGGCCACAGACAGGACAGGATTTGCATATAAACAGTCAATTTCTTTTACTTTATAATTCTACCTTATTGTACCACTGTCTGGGAAAACTAAAAATGTGCAGGTCCCAGAGGACTGGCGTTAGATCCAAATTTTAAAGACATTAATGGGCCCTACTGGGGTGTGAATTGTCATTTTAGGGTGAACACTTCTGTTCTCAAGTTGAGTTGGCCACAATTGTACAATTCTAAACCATGACTTTTCATGACACTGGGGTGAGACCGGTCCAGTTTAGGACTAACCTAGAAGAGGATATTTGCTGGAACATCTTTTTCCTAACATTAAAATGACCTAAAACCTACATTTTTGGGTAGAGCAAAAACTGAATAAAGTTTCTGCTTGCCAAGAGATCGGTTGTAGGTGGCCAATAATGTTGTTCAGCTGATCTGCCCATTGCAGTGGCCAATATACAGATGGCCACTAGAGGGAGATTCAATGAATTATTATATGAAATATATTTGGGGGATACTTGCACTGAAGTCAGAAGGAATGTGTTATTCATGTAAAACAATAGCTCCCAGCAATGTATTAGAAAAATACATCAAAATAAATATATTTGTTGAATGTTTCCCTTTAAGCAAGGAAAGCAAACTCTGAATGATTGATGTTTAGTTTGCAAAGTACTCTAGAACTGCTTTCTTTTTTATTTAATATCTTTTTTCTTTTCCATATGTTTGTCTTTTGCTCCATCTCAGTTCTGCTGGTCTCGTGCATGCTTTGAAGTATCTTTCTGTCCACATGCACTTCATCGAAAGTGACGTGGCTTCTTCAAAATGGATTTCCTGATGGTGTCAAAACAATGGACCAAATCCATGAAAGCCGTGAGTAGGGTTCCGAAGGGCAGGATTGCTATTGGGAAACTAAAAATTAAGGGGCACCTTCTATCATAGTAGCTGGACCCCCTAGTGGTAGTACCATATGGTTGCCTCAAACATGTCTAAAGGACACCTGGTATATCAGGTATATCAGGTAAATCCTTATGAAATAGGAAATCATATACTTCTCTGATGGCTGGTTTATTGGGTTGGGTCCAGGTTGGATGGCATGACTTCCTACTTTCCGTCATCATTGTGGTTCCTCACAGCAGCCACAGAGCCAACCATGACAAGTGGTGGGGAAGTAGGACATGAAGCCATTTTACCCATATCTGGTCTGATGAATGCTTGCACCAGCCCATTACTTTTAAAGCTGCTCTTTCACTTCTCTCCAACTACTTCAAGTATCCCCTGGGCCAAGTCTAGGTTGGATAGCTTGACTTCCTTCTTCCCCCATTACTCAATATTGATCCTTCCAGCAACCACAATACCAACATATGCCAAATGCAATGAGTAATGGGAAAGTAGAATGTCAAGCCATTCAACTTGGATCTAACCCAAGAAATACCTGAAGCAGTGACAAGCCATTGGAAGTAAGAATAGGAAATCCTATTTCAGCAGGATTTGCTCTATATATGATGACAGGTGTCCTTTAAGGAAGCATGGAGCTAACATTGATCTATCTACTACTACAGTTAGACTAGGTACACACGTGCAAAATAAAACGTTTGAAAACGAACCATCAATGATTATTCTCCATTATTTTGAACGATCGTATTGTGCACAATTCTGTACATGCTGTAACGATATGATCGTTTAAATATAATCCACCAAGAATGTAAACAGATACAATCATTTGAACGATTGTTCGAACGATGCAGGAAGTGACATGTACAGGAGATGTGTATCATAGAGCAATCAACGATCACTGAACGGCCGTACACACAATCGATTAATAATGTTCCTAACCCAATCAGATCGTCCAGGACGGTCGTTCATTTCCAGCGAGATTCCTTGTTGGTCTGCGTCATTGACCAGACATTGTGCACTTTTTTTGTTGACAATTTTCAAAAAATCTGTCGTGAATCGTTGGTTTCCAATATTGCATGTGTGTACGCAGCCCTAGGGTTAGAAAGTTTAGCTAGGTACACACGTGCAATTATTGTCATTAAAATACAAACGACTAACGACAGATCACCGATTAAGCACAAATATTTTGAACGATCGTATTGTGCACAATTCTGTACATGCTGTAACGATACGATTGTTCAAATATAATCCACCAATAGTGTGCACACGCTAGATACTATAATTTGAACGATGCAGGAAGTGACATGTAAAGGAGAAAGTGTACCGCAGAACAATCCACGATCACTGAACGACCGTACACACAATAGATAGTGAACGATCGTCGCTTAATCATATCCGCCGGGATGGTCGTTCGTTTCCAGCATCAATCCTCCTTCATCGGCGTCGTTGTGCATTTTTTTTGATAACGATTATCGGAGGAACAGTCCTTCGTCATTCGGTTCCAAAGATAATTACTGCACGTGTGTACGCAGCCTTAGTGATTGATCAACATGTAAACATTTATATGACATTTTAACAACTAGATTTACACCATTTGCTTACAGTATCAAAGGGTCAATCCTTACCTATTGTGTCCAGTGAAACTGCAATAATTAGATCACATTTACACAACACCTATTCGGGATTGTTTCAGTTAATAGTCCCGAAAGATCACTAATGAGGCATTCACAGTTTATGTTCAAATTGTATTAAAATGTTGATTGGATTGCCTAAAAGTCTTCAAAGCAATTCACCAACTTCATGAAACATGAAAGTAAAACTCTAGTACTTATGTTACCTTCTTCATTGTTTGCTGCGTGACGTATTCACATCAGTGCTAGAACATGTGTATGTCAGTCTTGGACTTTCACCGGTGACTTGGATGTGACATCAGATGTAATTACATTACCTATTAATTGCTTTGTGCAGCAATAGAACTGTATAATTGCATGCAGATTTCCCTTAATGACTGTAAGGGCCGTATAGTGCACATTAGTTCACCCATGCATGGAGGAGATAAATGAGCAATTCATGACGCATGATTTCCGGTACACAATTTGTTTTTATGTTGTTGTTTCTGTTTAGTGGTCGAAACTTTGACCTCTTGAGTTTTTAGGGAATAATCTGTTTATAAGGACGGTGAGAATGGAATGGTTTGTTGAAGATAAAAATAAAATTGAAAAGATAGAAGATAGAAACATAGAATGTAAATTGTAAACCAAAACCATTTAAAGGATCAAATCACAGATATGTTAGTCAGATGGTTTTACAAAACAATGGAACCTGGGCAAACATATAATGGGGTCCTAAAAGCACAGCAACCTCCCTGCACCCCCTGTGATCCTTTCGGGTCCTGGAGAAGGTGTCCCTGTTCCCCCAAAAACTTACTCTGATTTTAGTTATAGGTGGAAGGAGGGAGTCAGCACTTGGCTTTATATGACATTTCCCTTTGTGTGTTTCAGCTTGTTGTGCCACATTCTCCATAATATAAAATGAATTAGAACTGTAGCAGGAAGACTGGAAGCCCCTTATAATGTTTTTGGGGTGTTTAATGTTCTAGAGCATCAATGAAAAAGCTGGGATAAATAAGAACAAAATGAGTGTACCCAGCTACAACAACATCACCCCATTTCTATATGTTAAATGTCATTTGTAGTCTCCATCAGAAGCCTGCATGACTACGCAAGAGCATACCTGCAGAATAGGGAAATGGTGTTGTCACCCCTTAATACATATCTCCCACATCAGGGAATAGGTGTGCAGATTATGGATCTTTTGTCTGATATGATCAGGAACTTTTTCCCCAGGCATTGAGAATCTGGACGTAGCTTATTACTGAATCATAGCAGCCAGTCTCATTAGCATTTAATTTGATTTGCAGATAAAGCTTAAAATTCACTTTTGCTTCTATGTCATAACCTGGCCGCACAGTTGGCAGGTATCATGACACCTGTGGCACAGGGAAGACGTCACTGCCATGTTTTGACTCTTGTTTTGGTGGTTACTCCGAGAAATCACTTCCGGCCAAGGACGACATTGCCAACCAGCTTGGGAAAAGGCCAGCGGTAGTCACCACACCTTACAAATAATGGACGTGAGAGCAGAACAAACATTGTCACTCCATGTAAGAGACCTGAGTAAATAGATCTACCTTGGTGACGGGTTCTCTTACATAAAGCAGATTTATTTACCAGCTTAGATGTTTTTATCCTGAATCAGCCGGATGAAAGATTTGGTTCTGAAGGGGTGAACGGATTATAATGGATTATAGGCCGGCTTTGCTCTGTGCTATAAAATATTGTGAAAGACATAATAAAGATCGTTGGAGCTATTTTTAAAATTTGGCTAAACTGTAATTATTCCCTAAATCATATCTCTGCAGAACTAAACCCATGATACTTACCTGTCCTTGTTCCATTGCAGGGCACCTATATCCTAGATTGTAAGCTCTTTGGGGCAGGGTCCCCTTCTGTATCTATCTGTCATTTGCAACACCAACTCTGGTTTAGTGCCCCTTTATGCAGCAGGAAACTGTGTGCAAACATGTCCATACTTTCCTTGAGGTATCACTTTTAGGAAATCTTTCCAGCTAACTACAATACCTAACGCTCCCCACAAGTCTCCAGATGGAACAGGTAGGCGAAACGCGTGGGGATACGAGATGTTATACCTACTTATTTTTTTGTGATTCTTAAGATCAGGGATCCTCTGTATAGCTCAAGGTCTTATCTCCCATGAAACGTTAAATGTGAATGACCAGATCACTTGACTGATAATGTTACACAGAATTATGTGATTTGTATTGGCTACTTAATAAAACTGAATTTGTTTTCTCTGTTCTATATTCGTTTCAATTGTAACCCCTATTTAATGTACAGCGCTGCATAATATGTTGGTGCTTTATAAATACTATTTATTATTAACAATAATGATAATAATCTTGATTGTCCGGGCTGGGTTGATGAAACTCCCACGTAGGTTTATGGAAATTCATGCATCCCCAGCATGCGCAGGGGAAGCCAGAATTGACGGAATTATTCGAATTATCCAGAATTATCCTGGCAATCCTAGCAGATTTTGACAGAAACCTGGAGCAATCAGGCAGAGAGGAGATATTATTGCAGAAGGGACATCTCTTTCTACAACAATGACCGGCCTGATTGTGAAGTCAAACTTTAGTTTTGGTTTAATGGGTCACTCAAGTTACTCCAAACTTAAGCAATGAAAGTAAACCCTAAGTGAATGATGTTTTCCTTGTCAAAGTACTCTACATCATGAATCTTTTGTTCCGGTTCTGCTGGTCTCCTGCATGCTTTGTAGTATCTTCCTGTCTACATGCACTCCATCAAAAGTGACGTGGCTTCTTCAAAATAGATTTCCTGATGGTGTCAAAACAATGGACCAAATACATGAGGGGTGTGAGTAGGGCTCCAGAGCTTTGCACTATGCAATTTTGTCTGGATGGTTTTTTGATTGATCTTACAATCGTAGATACGATTGATGTCAATTGACCGTTTCAGTCACCTACATGTATTTGAAGTGCCATGCATTTGTTCAATATTGGGTATTACAATAGTTTTCTTTAATCCCTACACAGTCCCACTTAGCTTTCTGCCCTGATCGATAAATACTCCCCCAGCCCTCCAATGACCTACTAATGACTTCCTCACTCATAACCTCCTCACACACACGGCTCCAAGACTTTTCTAGAGCTGTCCCGACTCTCTGGAATGGTCTTCCCCATCCTTTACTCCTATTTTCTGCTCATTTAAAAGAGCCCTTTAAACCCAATGCTTCACCCTCACCTACCTGTCCTAATACACTAGTTCCCACTATTCCATATGCCCCTTCTATTGTGTGATACATCCCCCACTTCTTAGATTGTAAGCTCTTCAGGCCAGGGTCTTCTCTTCCTCCCGTGTCACTGTTTGTTCGTCATTTGCAAGCCCTATTTAATGTACAGCACTGCGTAATATGTTGGTGCTATTTAAATAAAGGTTAATAATAATAATTAGCATTGTCTGTTGTGTGCAGTCCTTCCATTGGCAGCTGGAACGCCTATCAGGTCTGGCAGGCTGACAATGCTGCTGCAAATCATGTGGAAATGATGTCTACCTCCTGACAACATTCTGTCTTTATGTCTCAAGTGTTATTTTGTGTTGTCACCCTGCAATATCCCAGTACCCGGTCCTCTATTTGCTAGGCTTTCGCTTTGTACTGGCGGGTACAATGCCAGACTTCTGACTGGGCACATGGACATATGTGTGCAATCACAATCCGGGTAAAGTTAAAGAAATATTACTTTATTTTGTAGATCACTTAAAGTAAAGCAGGATAATATTTTTTTTTTACTAAAAACACACTTTCCCCTTACTTTGTACTTTTTTTTTCCTTGGGCTGTGCACATCCTGTATTGTCTTTGTATGAACTTCCTGAGGATTTGTGTCCACCCCAGCAGCGGCTGTACATCACAGATAACTGCAATGACAGTAGGTGACACGGCTGCTCACCACAGGTAAATGGACTGTTGTCACCCTACAAAAGGAAGTGCTTTTAGAAAAACCTTGTTGGTAGAATCACCAGGTATGATTATAACAGGTAATATAGGAAAAGGATTATACTTTCTGCTATTATAAGCCATGCTCAACCACTTATTTGTTTAACGTGACCCTGTAAGAACCTAAAATTAAAAACGTAGCCACAGTACCTTCCCTGAGAAAAGCTGTTATACTTTCCATTCTGCAGTGCAAATCCTGCTGGAATATGGCCAAGCTCCCTGATACCTTATTTCCCATATTGGCTCCAGGTCGGATGGCTTGATTTCCTTTTATCCAATAACTTGTGATTCTTCCCAGAAACCACAGAACCAACCACAGCAGCTGGTAGAGTAACAAGAAAATCAGGCCATATGACCCGTACCTGACCTGTAGAATACTTGCTGTTCTAGCTGTGCAGCTTCTCTGTTATTTAACATTCAGGGAAGGTCCAGAATCCCCAGCCAGACGCTGTGACTACGTTCGTGGTCCTGATATTACTTCTGTCTCCTGTTGTCACATTGTGGTCGGAGAATGGAGTCACAGCAGGTGACGGGGCCTGACGGAGGAGGAAGAAAAGCAGCAGACTCTAAGGCACACGTGCAATAATTGTCATTGGAAACGAATGATCCACAACGACGCCGATGAACGAGAAATCTCGCTGGAAACGAACGACCGTCCCGACGAATCTGATTGGGCGACGTTCGTAATCTATTGTGTGTACGGTCGTTCAGTGATCGTGGATGGTTCTGTGATACACTAACCCCTGTACATGTCACATCCTGCATTGTTTGATTGATTGTATCTAGCGTGTGCACATTATTGGTGGATTATATTTGAACAATCGTTTTGTTACAGCATGTACAGAATTGTGCACAATACGATCGTTCAAAATAATCAGGAATAATCGCTGATCAGTTGTTTTCAAACGATAAATACTGCACGTGTGTACCTAGCCTAAGGCTGTGTTTCTTAAACTTTTAAACATAGGGAAACTCCTTGAAGTAATTTCGGGTCTTTAGGGAACCCCTTTAATAATATATATATCCATGGATAACAGTATATTAGTGTGGTGCTTGATAGGAAGAAAGTCTCTGATAATATTATTATTACACAGTATTTATATAGCGCCATCATAATATGCAGCGCTGTACAAAGTCCATAGTCATGTCACTAACTGTCCCTCAGGAGCTCACAATCTAATGTCCCTACCTCAATCATGTCATTATTACAGGCTAAGGTCAATTTTGGGGGGAAGCCAATTAACCTAACTGCATGTTTTTGGGATGTGGGAGGAAACCCACGCAAACACAAGCAGAACCTGCAAACTCCATGCAGACCGTGTCCTGGCCAAGATTAGAACCTGGAACCCAGCGCTGCAAAGGCCAGAGTGCTAACCACTGAGCCACCGTGCTGCATTGCCGCCCATTGGGGAAAATGTCAAACCTACAGATAGCCAAGAGATCATTGGTGTCACCCAAACTGACCCAAGAGACACAAATTGCTCATTGCTCACCAAAACCTCTCCATGGAACCCAGGTTATTATTATTATACAGTATTTATATAGCGCCAACATATTACACAGCGCCGTACATTAAATAGGGGTTGATGGCTTTTCTCTAGAAGAGTTCCATGAACTCCTTTCAAACCTTCTCATTTCCTTGTGTTGCTTTATTTTGCGTTACACACAATTATTGGTGTTAAAATGTATAAGGATACAACTTTCATAGAGTAGGAGAGGGCAATGCCAGTCATACAATATGCAATGAACCAACATTTCTACAAACTCATATTGTAGTCATAACAGATCTAATTCATGGATTTTTGGGTAGAATGTAGATCACAATGTGATCAGGCAAGTTTTCCTGATTGATTGGTTAACAATCACTATAAACTATGGTAAAGGAGATCCTTTATCACCTTGCCCTAGGTCCCAGTGCTAGGTCCCAGGTGGCTCAGTGGGTAGCACTCCTAGGTCCCAGGTTCAAATCTCAGCCAGGACACATCTGCATGGAGTTTGCAGGTTCTCCTCGTGTCTGTGTGGGTTTCCTCCCACATTCCAAAAACATGCATTTAGGGTAATTGGCTTCCCCCCCAGAAATTAACCTTAGACTGCAGTAATGACATATGACTATGGTAGGGACATTAGATTGTGAGCTCCTTTGAGGGACAGCTAGAGACATGACTATGGACTTTGTACAGCGCTGCGTAATTTGTCGGCGCTATATAAATACCGTGTAATAATAATAAGATACACTGAATATGTCTGGTTGATTTCAAAGGATCAGTTTCAATGTCTCCACTGAGATTCAGCTTCTTTTTGTCCAGATAGACGTAATTATAGTGTTGGGGTCCTGTGCAAAATAAAGAGTAATGCACTGCACTTGTGAATGTGGGTTTCACAGTGCGTTAACTAAAGTGAAGGTGCAAAAGAAGCTTTAAGTCCCGTGCAATCGTTAGTGATCATTTCAAATGATATGAGGAATGAATGAACGCTGTTCGGTGTATGGAATTGGCAAGGGAGGGGGGGACAAGTGGGAGGCTCCCTGCTGCATCCTCCCCATTTGGAAACCGCAGAGAGTATCAGGTGGTGGATCAGGAAATGTTTTTGGGGAAAGGCTCTACTAGATTTTCGATACATTCACCATTTGTCTCATATTACAAAAATCTGGCATCTGTAGGAAGCTTTGCACTGACAGACTTTGGGTGCAGATACACTTGAACCCCGGCACTGGATACAAAACAGCTTTTTTATTAGAAGTTCTTCAAGGTTCCCTCCACATTTTACATTTTTATCAGTGAATCTGGGTGATCTAGCAATCCTGGAATGAATCTGGTCAGGATTGAAAACATAACCAAATAGCAAATGATTTTTAAGAATTCCATTCCAAGTTTGCTGGATTGTTCAGCTTCACTGATGAAAGTCATGGAGAGCTTTAATAAATCAGGCCCATTGCAATGGCATTTCTTGGGGTCAGTGAGATCATGGTGCCAACGTGGGACCGTGCCAGTGCCACGTGTTCAAATAGCCACTTCCTGGGCTGTGTTATTGTGTGCTACTTCTCTTAGATTGTAAGCTCTTCTGGGCAGGGTCCTCCTTTTGTGTCACTGTCTTTATTTGTCTGTTTTTTGCAACCCCTATTTAATGTACAGCACTGCCAATATGTTGGCGCTATATAAATCCTGTTTAATAATAATAATAATAATGTGTGCTACTTCCCCCACGTCTTAGATTGTAAGCTCTTTGGGGCAAGGTCCCCTCCTCCACCTGTGTCATTGTTGGTATTTTTCTGTTTTTTGCAACCCCTATTTAATGTACAGCGCTGTGTAATAGGTTGGAGCTATAAAAATCCTGTTTATTATTATTAATAATAATAATAATAATAATAATAATTTGGCCCATGGCTCTTTTAACAAGTAGCTCTGATGTTTAATTATTACAAGATTCCTGGGGCTGTCCCTGGACTCCAGAGTAATGTTGTCCCAGACCGGAAGTTATGGTGTCACCGTGCTGGTGTCTCCAGGTAACAGATGTCTAATAAATCAATGATAGATACATTGTAACATTTCAGAGAGAATAATGGGCGTGTCCAGGGACTGTCACTGGGCGTGGCTTAGAAACCCCCCGCCCCCGGCAGCCTGAGAGTGCTGCAACCCAGCTCGGAGCTCAGATCGGGGACAGACAAAGCAAAGAGAAGATCGGGGACATCGGAGAGCCCCAGCCATCATACAGCAGCCATCACAGGGGCCACACACACCCTGCTGGAGACATGACTGACACTCTGATTCCAGGGAACCTGAAGGGCAATGCCCTGCCAGACCAGAGCTACTTCCGAAAGGTAAGAGACCGGTCACCATTGCTGGATGTCACAAGGACACCTGGGACAGGTGGGCTCAGATCTGACAATTACCCCATGGATCATCAGATTGCAGGGGATCATCAGAGGTCAGGGTGTCAGGGATAACTGCAGGGACCATACAAAAGTTATTAAAAAAATTAATATTGAGAAAGTTTTTATTGTTCCTGTCCCTGATTGGCTGAGCTGAGCAATACAAGAACCTTGCCAGTCCTAGATCGGTCTGTTAGATTGTCCTCTACACATGGAGTTAGTCATTGAAGCAACAGGTGATTGATATATAATATTATTATTATTAAACAGGATTTATATGGCGCCAACATATTATGCAGCGCTATACATTAAATAGGGGTTGTAAATTATTATTATTATTATTATTATTAATAATAAACAAAATTTATATAGCGCCAACATATTATGCAGCGCTGTAAATTAAATAGGGGTTGTAAATTATTATTAATATTATTAAACAAGATTTATATAGCGCCAACATATTACAGTGCTGTACATTAAAAAGGGATTGTTTGGGATTATTTGGCATAATATCTGAAATGATCACAAGTATGAAATGAGCGTTTACATAATTGTTATGTACACTAAAATGTAATAATATTGTTTTATATGTATTTATATATAGTTATAGTTCAGTATATGAATCTGTATAAATAACACTATTTTATATTCTAGATTATATAATGATTTATAAAACGTTTTGTTTTTTTATGTAACTGTCTCTCTGTGTATATAAAATAATGTTAAAAAAAGGGGATTGTAAATTATTAATATTATTATTATTATTAATATTATTAATAAATAGGATTTATATAACGCTAACATTTTACGCAGCGCTGTACAATAAATAGGGGTTGCAAATGACAGACAGATACAGACAGTGACACAGGAGGAGAGGACCCTGTCCTGAAGAGCTTACAATCTATATATATATATATTTATTTATTTATTTTCCAATGTATTTGTAGCAGAAAAAGCCTCCTTACAACCAAATATTAGAAATTGCAGCTGTGATGCACTACAACTCTCAGCATGCAGTGTCAGCCTCATAAACAGCGCCATGCTGCTACACACATTGGCAGGTGGCAGAATTATTACTGATCGTGGCTAAAAGATTAATTAAAAAACTTGTCATTGGCTCTTTAAAAGTGGTGCACTACAAAGACAAGCAAGTCCTCCATACCCGGTGGTTGTTTATGTGTCAATAATAAAAAATCAATGCAATTCGTCTGAACTTGTCACAGATGGTGGCAGATCAAAGGATTGTGTTGGTTGCCCAGCTTTGGTGAGTTCACGTGTGGTTTGGTAGACAGCTGGGACTTGTAGTGCCTCAGCCTGGCATTGCACTAATAATAATGAAACATCAGCAGTAGCGTGTTTACAGAAGCGAGGGCCCGGGTTTCCTTGGCACACCATCGCCTTGTTTTCTTTAACCGCAGGCACTGGCGCAGCATTGGCATGGTCTGGGTGCCAAGGGGTTAATATCTGGGTCACACCTCGCCTGCTGACTCACGTTTCTGTCACCGGTTTCACGGTGGATTTTTTTTAAAAACGTGGCCCTCGTCACCGCTCGGTTTATAGCCAAGGGACTCGGAGCCGCAGCTGGGTACGTCATAGGGTGGAACTGGCCATTAGAGATGGGTGGAGGGCATTTATATTCTCAATGATCAGGAACCTTCCTGTCATTATAAACAGCTGTCACATTTTCAATCAAAGGAAATTCTTTTCATGGTTTATGTAATCACCTTTCAACGATCATTAGAAACCCAGAAATAGTATAATAGTTTATTGGTGAGTGTTTTCACCTAAGATTCACCCAGCATTTACCCAAAATGTACTCACTTTGATTAAATAAGGAAATGTGTGAATCAACTTTCATGCATGATTTACTGTTTTCCTTAACTGAATTGGATTAATCATTATAGTTTAAAAAATGAGAGAATTTTGGTGAATCTTGGGTGAAACATAAATGTACTGTACCCCCTCGGGGGAAGGGGGTCATATGCAGCGGCCCTTACTGTGTGGCCCCCAGAGGTTATTTTACATTTATATTCATTCCGTCCAATTCTTTTGATGTCATTTTTTTTGCACTGGATTTCTTATATCCTAAATGATTGGCCTGAGATGTTGATTGTGACTCAAAGGTCCTGATTTATTAAAGCTTTCCAAAGCTGGAGAGGACAAACCTGGAATGAATCTAGTCCAGGATAGAAAACATTTGCTAACAAATAGAAAATTTTAGGAAATCCATGCCAGGTTTTCTGGATTGCCCATGTTCATTGATCAAAGCGTATCCTCTCTTGGAGAGCTTTAATCAGACCCAAAAAGTCAACAAAGTCTTAATTTTTATTTGACGTTGTCCGATATTGATTGTAATTAAAATATATTTTACATTTTTTTTGATCAACTGGACATTATTATCTAATAAACTGAAAACGCTGCATAGTATTCTGTATCTCTGCATTCACTGAAAATCATATGTGGCCCCTTGGTAAGGCCAGGAGCCACAATTGAGGCTTTATATCAAATAAGTTTACTACCGTTGGTTTAAAACAATGTTTCTCAACCAGGGTTCCTCCAGAATTCCTGGGGGTTCCTTAAGCAATTTGTGACTCTCGGGGCAGACTAAGTGATCCCAATGATGTTTTTGGTTATCTGTAAGGGTGACATTCTTCCCACTGGCCGGCAATATAAGAGGAATTTATTTCAAGGATTCTCCCATAATAAAAAGATTGACAAACTCAGATTTAAAGGGTTTTTATTTTTTGCTCGAAATTCTGCCACAGAGAATCCTTTATAAATTCACCAAAAGTTCTGTTGTGATCAGATTCATCTTCCCAGAATGAATACAATATTCATCTAGTTTCTGGAATGACTCAGACGTGCATGTAAGGACAGAAAATATCTATGGAGTTTTATCTGAATATTTATTTACTTTGCATTGCAACACATAAACATTTATTGAAATATGCTGCAGCAAAACTTTTCAGCCAATCAGAAATCATTTAACTGAACTGACCTGAAATGGTAATATAAACTCCACCCCAAAGATCTTTTTAAACCTGGTATAAATAGAATGGAGCTGATGTATTAAAG
The DNA here is from genome assembly GCF_032062135.1 of Pyxicephalus adspersus. Lineage (NCBI taxonomy): Eukaryota > Metazoa > Chordata > Amphibia > Anura > Pyxicephalidae > Pyxicephalus > Pyxicephalus adspersus. The sequence continues at coordinate 4,313,082 of NC_092866.1, read as the reverse complement.
CTCACTAAGACTGGAGAAGCATTGACTCTTTTAGGAGAATCTGGACGATCCAGCAAACCTGGAATGGATTTCTTAGAAATCACTTGGTAATAGTTGGAAAAAGTTTTCAATCCTGTACCAGATCTCTGGATCACCCAGGTTTTCCCACGATAGTCTATCTTCTCTAGTGTTGGAGAGCTTTAATAAATCAGACCCAATGTGAACCATCCCTGCCTTGTAGCAAAATAAAACTTACACAAGTATATAGGCTGTGTGAATTTGAATTTAGCTGTGCTTGGTGGATCAGGGTTGTCTTTTATTCCCATTCTGACATTTCAGATTGGGAGAGGACCCTGCCCCGAAGAGCTTACAATCTAGGAGGTGGGGGAAGTATCAGACAATAGGAGGGGGATATGGAATGGTGGGTGAGTAGTGAGGGTTTAGGAGACAGAAGAAGACGGGTAGGTGATGGTGAAGAGTTGGGTTTGTGCGCTCTTTTAACTGAGCAGAAAGTAGGAGCGAGCCGAATAGGATGAGGAGACCATTCCAGAGAGTGGGGGCAGCTCTAGAAAAGTCTTGGAGCCGTGCGTGTGAGGAGGTTATGAGTGAGGAAGCCATTAGTAGGCCATTGGAGGAGAGAAGAGAGTGGCTAGGGGGGGATTTATCTATCAGGACAGAAAGGTAAGTGGGACAAGAACTGTGGAGGGATTTGAAGGCAAAGCACAGGAGATGAATTTGATTCTAAGGTAAAATGGAATCTAATGAAGAGAATTACAAAGAGAAGTCGCAGAAGAGAAGTGGTGGGAAGGATGGATGAGTCTGGCTGCAGCATTGATAAAAGATATAATAAAACCACAAATCCCAGGTTATTCCTCAACATTAAAGGTCACATGACTCTCTCAAAGGTTAGCTTAGAAAGCAGGAACTCTCAGATAACTCTCTAACCAATCAGATGTCTTCCCTCTCTAGAGGTTACTTTCCAGTGCAGGGCTCATTCGGATTGGTTGGTTTGAATTGGCTCTGTTCACTATGCAATGTTGTTTTCAATTGATGATATAATTATAATTACAATTAATTTAAATCAATGCTTTCAATGGACTATAGGTATTCAATGCTCCATCCACTTGTTTGATATTTGATCCCAGTTATGGCCATTGTCCTTTTTCATTCAAATGTCAATAGTTGTTTCTGTTTTTCACACAATGGTTGGCCAAAGGACACAAAAGTCACCTTTCCTGATTGTTTTATTCAATGTTTGGTCATTTCCAACCTAATTGATTGAAAATATTGCATTGTTTAATGTTCCCCGGACAGGTAATGCAGCAAACTTCCACTTAGATGCTAACAAGCTGACCTTATTCACCAGGGGGGTGGGGAGCCCCCCCCCTCCGCCAGAAAGTAAACCCCCCCTCCCCCCCCATGTAATCTCCTCCTTGGAACTCCTATTGTAACTTTCAATGGATGCAATTACAGGGCTGTGTATTTCATTGTGACTCAATAATCCCCTGAAACAACAGAAGCTCCCAATATAACCTGAGTGGGTGAGGGTGGCCGGGCGATGCTTTATACAGAAAAAAAACATGTAAAAAGTACCTGTCATATGCCTTTTATAGCAGAGATACTCCTAATACATAGCCATAAATCTGACTGCTTCTGTCATGGTGGCCCTGAATGGTGGGTTATATGGAACCCCCGGAAATGTGTGGTTTCTTTGACTTAAACCCAATGGGACCGATCCCTATTGCCAGCTCTATGGAAGCCATATTGGTTGTGACAAGGACTAACATGGTTCTATATTAGGATGTATCCAGTCCATTAACCAGCGGCTGTGGGTATACAGTTGGATTAATGGCCCCCTCATAGTGACTGCACTGTAAAAGTACCCATACTTGTACTTGAATAAAAAGAAATAGTTGACATTTCTTTTTCCTGTTGTAAGCCACATAAAGGTGCCCAATAGTGCCCTTTTTGTGCCCATAGTGCCCTTTTCTGTGCCCATATTGCCCTTTCCTGTGCCCCATAGTGCCCTCCCCTGTGCCCCATAGTGCCCTCCCCTGTGCCCCATAGTGCTCTTTCCTGTGCCCCATAGTGCTCTTTCCTGTGCCCCATAGTGCCCATTTATGTGCCCCATAGTGTCCTTTCCTGTGCCCATTATGCCCTTTACTGTGCCCCATTGTGCCCTTTCCTGTGCCCATTCATGTGCCCAAAGTGCCCATTCCCGTGCCCCAAAGTGCCTTTTCCTGTGCCCAAAGTGCCCATTCCTGTGCCCCATAGTGCGCTTTCCTATGCCCATAGTGCCCTTGTCTGGGATTTTCTGGACAGAAAGTCAGTTTGTAGGAAAGTCTCACTCCCCATGATTCTTCCTTCATTGTAAATACAAACTCGTCCTCTGATACAATCCTGAAGATTATATGTTAGAAGGATATAAAGATTCTTTTACAGAAGACAACCTATCATTATTCTTCATGGCCCTGTACGAGTCACTTTGATATAATCATGGGGTGCGCTTATGGCAAAGAACTCGGCTGCACTGCAAACAATAGGCGCAGTGCGGGTTACACATGAAAATAAATAAATCCAGCAATACTGCAACTTTCCTGCCATTGTCTACAATAAGCCAAGCAATCGCCCCAGGTATAGAGATCGCCTGCTTTTCTGATATCTTGGCTGCTTTTCCTCCAATTCCTAAAGGTTTGATGTGAAGATATATGCTGTCTAAATAAAGAATTAAAAAACGATAAATTAGAGAATGAAAACCAAAAAATTAAAATGTAGCAAGATAAATACCTAAAAACAAAATAAAAATCCCGTGTTGTGGAAGGATCCCTTTTCACCAATTGTTCTTCGCGTATTCTAAGTGGTGAAATGCGCCAGGACAGCACTTTTTTAACCTCCAGATACGTAGGGTAAAAAGATATCTTATCCTGCCTCCGGGTATCATATATATAGGTGCCAACCCCAATATATATATATAAGTAAGAAAAAACAGAGGAGAAAAACCTGGGGTTCTTCATGGCAAACTCGAGTATAATAAATTAAAGACAATTCGCATAATTTGGTGTAACATAAATAAATCAAGCAGCTAGGTCACTCCCATCTAAAACTTCATTGGAGATGAGACCTTGTATCTCTGTAGAAGATCCCTAAATATATAGATTGTGAAAAAATACGTAGGTATAACGTTTCATGGCTCGACGCGTTTCGCCTACAGGCTTCCTCTGGGGACTTGTGGAGAGCGTTACGTATTGTACATAGAAACAATATACAATAGAAAAAATTCATACATATAAAAAAGGAAATATGAGATGTATTATACACAGTGATAGGATTATTGTTTTTCATGTTTTAATTTTTTGGGGTTAAGTTTACATATTCCTCTGATATGTCTTGTGATTCTGTCCTTTGTTATCTGTGAAACGCGTTGGGTTTTGAATTAGAGACATCCAATGATGTCGGATATCTGATCCCTTTAAAGTTGGTTGTAGTGATTTTTGCTATTTTGAGGTTGAGCTATTGTACAACACTGACACTTCAAGTCAAATTTTGTCATTTGGCGGTTTTGTATGTTGTCCACAATGCACCTCGATAACCTTTGACCCAGGTGCTGTAAATTTCAGATTCCCATGGATGACTCTGTCCAGACTTGTCCTATATGGTGCACAATTCTGTCTCCTCGGAACAGATACAATGTTGCCATTTATATATTTTACAGATTACCGTGGATGAAATTCATAACTTTATTTTCTTTGTGTGCTATTGGAGAGATTTTTCTTTTTAAAGCACACAACAGGAAGTGAGAGGAAATCCTTCCAATGACCCTTTTTGGTGTCGCCAGAACAGGGGTCCCCATTGGGAGATTTCTTGTTCTTTTTTTGAATTACGCACGTGTCTAAAACGCGTGACAACATTATTAACGACGCGTTTTACAACATTTTATTTCTCTGCTACCAACGTGCCTTTACTCATAGGACATCCATTTTTATTTGTTTTCTGTAATAACAGAGCAGACATCCGGCTCCTAATAAAACACGCATTGCAGATCAATGACCCCCTTTTTTGGATCGGCGCAGGGTCACATGGTATAAACAAGATGGCCGCAGTTTGGTTGCTTATTTCTTGGCACGGGACTAAAGAAAGTGAAGGAATAACAAGAAGGACTCTTTGCTTTTATCTTTCATCTTTGCCTTTGTAGGCAAATCTTACTTTTCTGGAATTACCGGTCCGGGTTACCCTCTGCTGAACCTTCGGCATTCTCATTTACAGCTTCGAGCCAGGCCCAGCCCCTTTGTTTCCAAGAAGTTCTGGAAGAGAGAGGAGGTTTAAAGTAACCCTGTCTGTGCACAGATTATTATTATTAAATATATATATTTATATAGCGCCAACATATTCCGCAGCGCTGTATATTAAATAGGAATAAAATTTAAGATGTTACAAGGAGAGTCTCTTAAAGTGGAAGTCCCACTTTGGTGATGGGGTAGTTTTTGCAGAAAGCGACCCATGGCATTGATGGTCAGTTTGATCGCTGGCCCAGCTGCCTAAGGGTGACAACGCTTAGTGAATTTGCCCAGCAAAGTTCGCTGAGTTGCCAGGGATACCCAACAATCCCGGCTTCCCTTATGTATGCTGGAAATAATTGAACTCCCTGCACGGGAGTTACATCATCCCAACCTGGTCATTTAGGATTTGGAAGGAAAGAATAAGGAAAATGGCGGTGCCCACAATAGAACGGGGACAGGCGAGTATCGATGGATTTAGTTCCACTTTAAGCTTCCTGCACATGTCAGAATATTGCCTGGGAGAAAATGTGCTGCAAACGTTTTCAATCCTTGACCAGATTCATTCCAGGTTTGCTGAATCACCCAGGTTGACTGATTAAAATGTATCCTCTCCTGCCTTGGAGAGCTTTAATAAATCAGGCCCAATGAGCCTGATTTATTAAATCTCACCAAGACTGGAGAAAATAGACCATCATGGGTGAACCTGGGTGATCCAGCAAACCTGGAATGGATCTGGTTCAGGACTGATCACATTTGACAAATAATAGGATTTTATTTTAATCCATTCCAGGTTTATGTTTTCCCAGGTTCCTTATGGAGACAACACCATGACAGCACTGTGACCCAACAATAAAAGGGAACCAATCATTTATTTTAATACTTGGCAGTTGTCCCCGATACGCACTCCCTTAGCACCCTGGATATAATCGGGGGTCACATATTCATATCTTGAGGTCTGTTTTCTGGGATTTTTAATTGTCCTGGAAGTTGGCATCCCATGGAACAGGCGGAGGGGTCATCATTCACCGGGACATTGACACAGAACAAAGACCTTTATCCTGGACATTTAAATACAATTTAGTTCCAGTGTCCCCCTCCCCCACCCAATAGGGATCCTAAATCCGCTTTGCTGACCGACCTCCATCCCATTCCCTGGAGAGAAAATCCGGGCAGAGGTCACATGGGAAGTCATCAAAAAAGCCAAAAAAAGTTTCTTTTTTGTAACTTTTTGTTTCCTGCCCAGTTTGCAGTCCGCAGCTGTTGCGGAACCTCTTGTGAGCAGATTTCATTGTACAGCCATGCGGAGATGATTGATATAAATATAATATGATTTCAGGCACTGGTGAAACACATGAGGCATGGATGAATATGACATTCACTGCTGGTGAATCTACCTGGTGTATTAAATAAAAGCCAGAGATTCACCACCAGTGAAAGTGATTTATACTGCTTTATAAAGACGCCCCAATGTATTGGAAGCCGGTCAAGCTGGAACTCCCTGGGTTTAATTTACTAAAGGAAAATGAACTGTTCACATAGCAAAGTGAGCTTACTCAATGTGATGAAACTTTGCTGACTTCAACCATCCAATCACGTGCAAGGAAAATAACTTTGCTTGAGATTTCCTTGCACGTGATTGGGTATTCTTTGCACTGTAAGATTCACCGCATTCATTTAGCTAAGTGAATGATTCCTTTCATGGTTATAATTCACGGTAATAGGTGAACAGTCTGAATTTAGTAAATCAGCCTCAGATGAAACAAAGATTGTTTTATTATGACAGGTCCTCTTCAACACATAGCTAAAGGAATATAGGCGTCAATTTAACAGATCACCTTGCAAGGGTTAATTCACTCAGCTGAGGGAAATCACATTGGAAGGAATAGCCAATCACATGCAAGGAAATCTAATAAACCAAGACTTTTCCTTACACGTGATTGGATGGTTGACGTCAGCTGAGCTTTTCTTCATTTAAGCTCAGTGAAATATCCATTGCAAGGTGATAACTCAATTTGCTAAGTGAACATGCTGCAGTTATGACCCTCGTAGACTCAGTGATAAGGAACAAGGACATTTATATCATGACAGGTCCTCTTGCATTCCTACAGGAATCCAGCAATACGACATATATAATTAAATTCCACCCAAACTAACAAATGAGCCTCTGATGACCCTCGCTAGGTCACATGATCAAAGGAATCTCCTCTCATTAGTCAGGGGGCCCCCAGTGGGAAACAGGGCCACTGCCGTCTGTGCCATCGTCGGCGTGCATTGTTTTTGTGCCAGGACGCATTTCTGTGGCCCCTATATGAAGGGGCCCCAGAGGTCCTGACAATGGCTCCCTTCAGGGGGATTCAGAAATTGCAGGATGTGATTGGTCATTATATAATCATCTTAGCCAATGAACAGATGTGTCCACTGAAAATAGCAATTGTACCTGGGACAGGTGTCCCCATTGCTGGATCCCCAATATATATGATACATTGCAGCCATGCGTGTTATAAGCGACGCATCTCCTGGCCCCTCCCACCTCTGTTCCTTCCGGCCTAATTTGTTTGCCCAGCCACAGGATTGTTTGTTGTTTATTTTCCATTTGCATGCGTGTTGTTGGTCTGCACTCATGCAATGATGGGGGGAGGGAATTGTAGTACTTTTCGGATGGCGTCAATTCTTCAGACTGGGACGAATCTGCAAAAGCATCAGCCAATCAGACGCAGTATAAAATGGTGCTGCAGAGCTCATGGGTATAGCCTAATGTCATAATGGTCCCCTTGCAAAAAAAACAAACCTGTTGATCCTGCCAGAGATCATGTCAGCTGCTATCTTCCTGCTAAATTCTATCAGTTACAATGTTCCCAGCTCTTGCTGTGGACTATAGAACACCTTCCTGGGTGTTCTGTAGTTCGATTTTATTGTAAAAATGCTTTTACTTCATATATATCATATTGTAAGCGAGCGTTGTCACCCTAAGACAGGAAGTGAGTTAGTGGCAGGATCACCAGGTGTATTTAAAGGAGTAACTTGAAAAAAGAAAATGAATGCAGCCGCCACATCTACCAATCAGAAAGCCGCAATGTGAGATTTTTGTTCTGCATTAAGTAAACCCAGCTACTAAAATGTCATATCATGATGGGGAGAGGAAGAAGCAGCACAAGGAGCCAATCAGCTTCAGTGATCATAAGTCAACCAGGATCATACTGACAGGAGCAGAAGGGAGAGTAACAGAGCTGGTGTGCTGCTTCTCTTATTATTGACCAATCACAGTCTGGGGAGGGACAAGACCCTAAATGTCAGACAAAATCAGGTCTGTGCTCTGTGATATTTTATTCTTGTGTTGTTGTGTTGGGTCGGAGTGTTGCCTTAAAGGTAACCCAGTATATAAATACCCCTATTTTATGTACAGCGCTGCGTAATATGTTGGTGCTATATAAATACTGTTTATTAAAAATAATCCCTCCCTGTGTGTATGGAATTGAGATTTATGATCTGTGATATCCACTTGGGAGGAGCAAATATTTTATCATCATTAGGAGCCTCCAATGAGCTGCCTCCAATAGGTCATGTGATTATAAACCCTTGCGCTAAACACATCTCCGTGAGATGATCATCAACCAACTCAGCAAGAAGCAATCTGATTGGTGAAATGGACACCCATTGGCCTTTGTAGATACCCCAAGGTCAGCTGATCTCGGGGCAGAATTTATCGAATTGCAACACTCCACCCCACCCCACCGTTAAATATTAAAGGGGAACTAAACTCAAAAGTCCCCAAAACCACAAAAATACACTTACCTTCAATCCCAGTCCGATCTATCCCAAGGTCTTTTCTATCAGGTCCTGGCATCCGTCTTCGGGCTGGCGCTCCAAGCGTCGCCATCTTCTTCTATTCGTCCGGCGTTCTTCCTAAGTCACCTGACCCAAGCACGAGATCTGGTGACATAGGTGAGAAAAAACTTGCCAATCTCACTGCGCATGCGTGAGATCAGCAAATTTTTACTTTGCGCGAAAAGGCTCCCTAAGGAGCACCCAAGAGCCTCCCGGGATGTGTGACGTAGGTATTCCGGGAAGCTTTGCCCTCCCATTCATTCTTAGGGGGCGGTGCAGCACCCTTTTAAAAAAAAAAACAAAAAAACAGGGTGTTGCACTTAAAAAAACAAACAAACAACAGAATTGTTATTCTACATAAAACTACCTTTTTATGTAAAGTGAAATTTCCGAGTTTAGGTACGCTTTAGGCAGACACGGTCCACTGGTGTCACCCTGAGAAATGTCACGCAGCCCCGGGTATAATGCAGACAGGAAGTTGGTGGATCCAATGCAATGGATAACCAATGAATTTTCGATCATCGTTGTAAAAATCAATCATCAGGACATCATTTTTGATTGACATTTTTGATTGACTTATATAGTATCAAACATTTTCTGATTATTGGAGAATATTGCACGTGGCTAGCTGCACATCCGGGAATGTACGGATTTTTCGCCTCCATTGAACCGAGCTCTGATCAGCCGTCTGCACCTTTCCTGCACCTGGTCCCTTGGTTCTCCTCCCCACCCCCGGCTTCTGTCTGGACATGTTGTCACCATGGCCGGCTATAGACACAACACAGCTCGGCAGGCTGTGCAGTCATTGCCTTGGCCAACCATATTATGGGGACACAGATCTGTGAGGTTCGGCATTGCATTGTCTCCTGCAGTCACTTCCTGCAATGGCTGCATGGCATTTAAGGGCATGGTTCTAGGTGGTGACAACAATGGGTGCCCATGTGGCAGGGTGGCAATGCAGAATCCCAATCAGCAACTTGTTGAACCTTCATTGAAGGTCTTGTTGGGCACTTCATGTTATAGCAAGGGTGTCAAACTCAAATACACAGAGGGCCAAAATTAAAAACTTAGACAAAGTTATGGGCCAAACTTAAAGCTTATTGAAAAAATTGAGGAAGTTTTTCCTTCTCATTAGATATAAAACCTTTTCATATGGAAACAAATAGGTTTTGCTAACATCTGGAACAAGCCTATGATAGAGAAATAGCACCGCTACTACAATTCCCTGCGTCTAAAAAATGTCCAATGCGGGGCCACACATAGGCATAGAGGCGGCTGTTCTATAGTGATGCCGGGAATTGTAGTAGCTGCGCTATTTCAATGCAGCGGCGGGCCATATTTAGAATTCTTTTGGAGACCAAAAAAATTCTTTTGGGGGGCCAAATTTGGCCCGCGGGCCATAGTTTGACACCCCTGTGTTATAAAGTGACAACGCCCTGTCCCCGTCTTTAAATTGAGCTCTGCTTTGTCACCTTGTCTCAGTGGAGACTACAATCACTGGTGCTGATGTACATTGCAAGGCTCGGTGTTGGTGCTAACCAGCCCTGGGAAATGCCATGTGTTGTCACCCAATCACATGGGCTTCCAATGGAGACTACAAGGGGCCACTTCATTACACAGGAGGAGTCACCATCAGCGAACCCACTGGACATAGTGATCCAGGATGAGAACAGTTAATGGACCAAATCAGCGTCACCAGGACGTCATCGGGACAAAACTCAAAGCCCACAACATGTAATTTAAAAACCAGCTGCCCGACACGACGTGTAATTATAGGCTGGAGGAGAGGTCAGACCTGATACACGATTACAGAATCCTCCATGGAGCCACACAGACGCCGGCTATCAGCAGAGACCTTTATTGCTTTGTATTCTAAAAAGTATTCCCATCAGCCAATCAGAAGTGTTCCCTGGCTCATTAATATTCATTCATATGCAGATCAGTTTATTTCAAACAATGGAGGCAGTGTAAATATCTGCATTTGACTTGCATAGCAAAGCTCAGATTGGAAAACAGAGAAGCAGCACAAGGAGCCAATCAGTTGTGCTGCAGTGCAAGGAGCGAGCTGATTGGAGAGTGAAAAGCTCATCAGTCTGTCCCTTTTTTCAATCTGTCCAATCGCAGGTTGGGGGCGGGACTATGTCTTTATATGGTCATGACCATGTATGGCAGAGGTGCTGGAAGTCAGTAAATAGTCAGTAAGCAAACACACTGTCCCAGAAGATTGGCCCCGGGCGGGGTAGGTGGGGGAGGGTATCAGTACTCCAGGTGAGTGATCACACATGGTGTCACCAGAAACTGATAATACGGAGCAGAATGTTACAGGTGACTTCATGAGAGTGTTTTTCTACCTGTTGGGAAATCTGATACCGAGAGAACATAATGTGAGGAATTTAATGACTGCCAGACAAATACAGACGCAGCTCAGATATCAGCGCCTGCCGGCATATTTATTGATAAGATCTTGCCAACTAAAAGTGTCATTTTTATGGCTTTGGGTGGCATGCACAGTAACTGGCACAGTGTATTATCAGACAATACGACCATTAAATGCTGTAGCTGAAGTTTGTTTCTGTTTTACCTTCCTGCCCCCATTGGGTATTTGCAGTTGTCTATGCAGTGCAGGCAGATCATGGCTGGTGGGAGGGGCTTGCAGGGTGCAGAGCTGTGTAACGCCCACATGTGATCCTGAGCCCGAATGATTGAAAGAACTGAAATCCAATGAATGAAAGGGGCGGAGACAGGCAGGGGAGGGAGGGACTAGAGGGCAGAGGTAGTGAAGATGATACTGCATGGCAGATTTAATTATGGTCATACTGGAGGGCAGATGAAGGGGAGGCTGGAGGGCAGATTTAATCAATGGGAAGCCGGAGGGCAGAATAGATGGTGAGGCTAGAGGTAAGATGAAGGAGGCTGGAGGGCAGAATTAATGAAGGTGATACTGCATGGCAGATTTAATTATGGTCATAATGGAAGGCAGATGGAGGGGAGGCTGGAGGGCAGATCTGATGTAGGGTAGATGAAGGGCAGCCTGGAGGGCAGATTTAGGTAACTGCCACTTGTGCATACATTCAGTAGGAGATGTAACCCTTTTACTATTAGATGATGAGACGGTGTAGAGGGGGTGAGGTTACTATATTATTATTATTATTATTGTTAATAAACAGGATTTATATAGCGCCAACATATTACGCAGCGCTGTACATTACATAGGGGTTAAAAATGACAGACGAATACAGACAGTGACACAGGAGGAGGATAGGACCCTGCCCCAAAGAGCTTACAATCTTTACCATAAAACATATCTGAAGGGTGATTGTGGCTTTGCTACCATTAGAACATCCCAGCCACATTCTGTGCTGCATGGTGCCCATCTTTGGCTTCGCCCCTATGGAGCCCATATGTACAGAACATAAGGATCAGACTGGTATTAGGGGCATTCTGTTCAGCGGTGTCCTTGTTAGTGCTGCCTACTGGACCGTCACATTCCGGGCATTTCTCCAGCTCTGCTGAGCCCTGCCAGCCACTGTTTACCAGCTCCAAGAGGCTTCTAACAGGTCCAGCCCTGACTGTGAGTAATGAACATATCGCTATCTGGGTGTGAGCAGGTCAACCCCAAATGTAGATTGCATCAACTCCCCACACCCAGCCTGATGGACATACATTTTAAATATCATCATTCTGCCATTCGAAATGCCGGATCAGAGGTGACACAATCCTGTAAACCTTGGGGGGTGTGCAGGTCTTGGCTGTGATCACAAATGTCTGACACAGATCAGCCCCTGCTGCAACTTCTCACAACCTTGCTACAATGTTGCAGTCTGATCATTGGAGAGAGAGAGAGGAGACAAGGGAAATGCTTTGTCCTGCCTGCAGCTGACTGCTGATGTCATCTCAGCGTAGGCAAAGCCACTGACATAAGCTGAAGGACTGGGAATCTGGAGCTTTTGCTGCACATTAAAATATGTCAGAAATATATTTGTCATTGCTTATAAAGTTATTAAAAGTGGGCAAAAAAATACATTGTTTCTGATCTTGCCAGTAGTTCCGCCTAACAACCACCAGCCAATGGGAACATTGCACAGAGCTAAGCTACTATAGTAAATGGCAGAGAGCACTCCCATTGGCTAGCGGTTGTTAGGGAGCTGAAGAAAAGTTGAACAAGCAATGAACAGCCATTCCCCATCATTGCTGGAAGATTCTCCAAACTCCTCTTTCTTTCCACTTAACATAGGGAGAATTGGTGACCCTCAGCTTGGTAATTTTCATTGAAGTTGCTCCATATTATATATCAGAAATGTATTTGTAGATACTTATAAAGTTATTAAAAACGGGCAAAAAATACATCGTTGTCAGCCAATGGGAGCACTCCGGCGAACTAAGTTGCTATGATAAATAGCAGGGAGTGCTCCCATTGGCTGGCAGTTGTTAGGGAGCTGAAAAAAAGTTGATCAAGCAAAGAACAGCCATTTTCCATCATTGCTGGAAGATTCTCCAAAGTTCCTTTTCTTTCCACTTACATAGGAAGTAATTGGTGACGCTCAGCTTGTTTAAACAATCCTCAGCTCTTTAATGGATGTTAAGTCAGACCAACCCTAAACTATTTATAGGTTGCCCATTGAAGTGTTTTATTCAGTGTAAACCTGCTGTTGTTTATTTTTAGTGGCCCCTTTTTAAATAGCAGCGGAACTAGGACAATCCCGAGTGACAGGAGCGCTGCAGGACGGAGGGGGATTGTGCCGTGTCATGTGATGACATCATGCCTGGTTTTAATAGATCCCACGCCGTGTGGTCACCTTTCATCAAGGAGTGACTCAGGTTATGAGCTGTCTATACAAAGTAACGAGGACAGATGAAAGAGAATATGAAACATCCAGGGAGCTATTAAATAGGGGCAGGAAGCGCATTTTGAAGTGGTCACATATTTAATTGTTACTTTGAAATATATGGGGACACCTCACTTTGCAAAGAGTTACAATGTACCTATGAACAGACACTGGTCGGAGGGGGGCGCTGTAGTCCCTGTTGATAGAGGGGACACGGCAGAGAGTTTCCTGCCCCCCTCCACCTGTATGACAAAATGTTTTTGTATCAATAATTTCTCCTCAAGAAATCCGACTAACGTGCTTTCATCTCTTCTTCACCGCAGGGTAAATCCATCGCACAGACCGGACGCAGTAAGCTGCAGAATCAAAGGGCCGGCCTGAACAATAAGATCCTGAAAGCCATGCGGATGAGGGCCGGAGCGGAGAACCTTCTTAGGTATGTTCCCATCCATTCAGCCACAGAATGCGTCCTTTGTTCTGCGGGGGCCTCCGGTGATCTGAGATTCCCACAGAGGATTCCCAACAGATGCAGATCGCTAATGAACACAAAGAGACAAGCTGTGATTGTAGCTGCAGGTCACGCTCAGGTTACTGTCCCTCCCCGCCTGGGCCCTTTGCACTGGTCCTCAGTGACTACTTGTTTGTGCATATATACCAGTAACTAAATGTATTCGTTTCTAGAGAACCCTAAAGCTGACCCTAAAGTGACATTTAAAGAGTTCAACCACCTCTAAAATTTTTCGTCTCAGAGTCCCTGTTGGGGAGATCTAGGTCTGTACACCTGTTGTGCCCATTGTTAGGGGTTCCTACCATCCTTGCACCAAGTTCCCAAGTCTGTCTCATTTGAAGGCTTCCCATCCCTCTGCTGAATTCCGGGGTCTGTACACCTGCAGTGTCCATTATGAGGGGTTCACACAATCCCTGCGCTGCTTCCACAGGTCTGTACACCTGCTATGCCCATTTTAAGGGATTCCCACTATCTTTGCACTGAATTCCTGGGTTTGTACACCTGCTGTGCCCTTTAAGAGGGGTTCCTACAATCCCTGAACCATGTTTCCAAGTCTCTACAAGTGCTGTGCCCATTATGAGGGGTTTTCGCTAACCCTGCACTGATATCCCAGGTCTGTACACCTGCGGTGCCCATTATAAGCGGTTCCTACCATCCTTGCACCAAGTTCCCAAGACTGTACACCTGTTGGGCTCATTTGAATGCTTCCCATCCCTCTGCTGAGTTCCTGGGTCTGTACACCTGCAGTGTCCATTATGAGGAGTTCCCACTATCCCTGCACTGAATTGCTAAGTCTGTACACCTGCTGTGCCCAATTAGGGAGGCTCCGACCTTCACTGTGCTGATTTTCGGGGTCTGTACACCTGCTGTGCCCTTTATAAGGGGTTTTCACAATCCATGCACTGCTTCCCCAGGTCTGTACACCTGCTGTGCCCATTTTAAGGGATCCCCACTATCACTGCACAAATACACCTGCTGTGCCCATTATAAGTGGGTTCCATACCTTCTGCACTGAATTTCTGGGTCTGTACACCTGCTATACCTATTTTAAGGGATTCCTACTATCACTGCACCTATACACCTGCTGTGCCCACAAGGTTTCCATCTATGAAATAAATTCCTGGGTCTGTACACCTGTTGTGTCCAATTAGGGAGGCTCTGACCATCCCTGTGCTGAATTTCTGGGTCTGTACACCTGCTTTGCCCCTTATGAGTGGTTCCTACAAACCTTGCACTGCTTTCCAAGGTTTGTACACCCACAGCCTATTTTAGGGATTCCCACTATCACTGCACCTATACACCTGCTATGTCCATTGCATGGAGTTTCCACAATCTCTGCACTGAGTTCCCAAGTCTGTATAAATGTTGTGCCCATTATGAGGGGTTTCTACCATCCTTGCACTGAGTTCCTGGGTCTGTACTCTGCTCTGCTCTGCTGTGCCCATTATGAGGGGTTCTCATTATCCCTGTGCTGAGTTCCTGGCTATGCACTGTCCCTTTTATTATTATTATTATTATTTGAGTTGGTTGACCCTTTAAAGAAGAACGACACATGACTGGACACAATCATTTCAGTCAAACCTCCCAGAATGATTTGTTGTCTATACCCATCCTGCTGTGGGCACTGGGAGGCAATGGGAACCCTGTTGTTTCAATCATGACCAGCATATGAGTCATCGTGACTTCTTTTGTCCTGACGTTATGCAGTGTGCAGTCAGAATATGGAAAAAATTACGCCACCCAACATCTTCCAATCGGTGTGTGGTGGGTGACCCCATTATAAGCTGAGGTGCAAATCTTGTTCCTGTTGCATCAACATAGAACAATTAAGGACTGACAAAAACATTCCCACACTGCAACAGTTTCCCCATGCAGAAATACAGACAGGGACTGATCTCTGTGCTTTGTCTCTGTTCATTGAGCTGATTTATATTTCCTGCCTTGGTGGTCCTGCACTGTGAAAGCCAGAGCTCCCCAGAGGGTGATTGTCTCCCTCCCCAGACACCAAACCCCCCCATCTTTCTCTTATGAAAGCCTGACATGGCACTTAAGTTGTCTCCGCTTTTAGCTCTTTGTTTGTGAGAATCCTCCATTGTGATGTTGAGGGCTTTGTACTCTGCAGACATAGCTTAAAGTGGATCTCTGCCTTGTCTATGTAGGGAAAAGCAACAGGTTCACCTACCTGCTGCATTCTGCATATTCATCTTGGGTTTGTGGATCCCTAATTATAAAGGTTTGTGAGGCATGTTACTCCCTCCCCCACTCCTATATGGCTCTGTTGGGATTTAGTAATTGGCCGTTGGGTCACCCAGTACTGTCAAATAGGGGGAGGAAAGAGTTGCAATGCGAATTTTAAACATGGCATCCATTCTTCAATTCACTGCCAGACAGGTGGACGGGAAAAGAAACCTGAGTGTCACTGGGAAGGCTGTTAAAAAAGGAACTGTAAAAAAACACCTCCATGCAAATCAAACAGCTACAACACCGCTATCTTTAGATCTCCACAAAACTTTCTCAGAAGTCATTTGTATGCACTTTCTGAAATATGCCTTGCAGAAATGCCATGTGTCCTTTTTTCCTATGCAGTGTATTTGTGCCAACTGAAGCCATTGGATAAAAATTTGTAAATGGCCCATGTGATCAGAATCAGCAACTTCCATACAGCTGATCATTCCTCATTACTGACTTATGATGCCTTATTCTGCACTAGGGAGGTTGCTTCTTGGCTTTCCCTCCTCATGGCAGAACTGGTATCCCCCTGATGACTGGTGGGCGAATACTCAAGCAAAAGCAGGAGAGGTAGAGGAAGCACAAATGCATAGAATGAATGAAGCAGAAGCAGGGAGATTCTTGCAGTTCAGGTCTCCAGGTACAGCTTGTTCTCCAGCATGGAGAACAATGGACAGCACAGTGTTGACATTACCAAACGCCCCCCAAATCTGGTGACACCCTTCTATCCGAGGCAGCAGTGCCTTGTTCACCTCCATTGTGAGATTGTCTAGCTATGAAACTCACAGTACAGGAAGTGCCTGCAAATTTTTGTAATTGATAACAAAAAACTTTTTAGGGTACAATTCAAGCATAATGAACATTCTTAGGTGTCCCAATAAGATAGCGAATCTAATCTCTGTATCTTTTTCTGTTGCATTGGTGGCAATGAGATGCAGCATTTCAGCGATTGGTTTTGGGTACACAAAGTGGCAGACTAGTGATTCTTAGAGCTGCGCTGGGTGGTGATTGGTTATCCCAATGAAAAAGTTTAATATCATGTGATCAATCTGAAAACTGCACTTTGGCCAGTCACATGCAAAAGAAAACCATGGATGGCTGCGGTCAGCAAAACTTCATCTCATTCACTAAGCTACAAGGTAAATCCTTTGCAAGGAGATATTTTACTTTTCTATGTGGACAGTCCGCATTCCTTTAGTAAATCACTCCATTGCAATAATTATGCGCCTCATTGGGAGTGAGGTTCTTAAGGAATGTAGGCTGTTTACATAGAAAAGTAAGTTATCTCATATTTGCCTGCAAGGGATATTTCACTAACCTTAAAAAATTAGATGAAGCTTTGCTGATTTCAATCATCCATTCAAGTGCAATGAAAAATATTTTTCCTCGTACATGATTGGCTATTCTTTGCAAAGTGAATTTTTATCACTTTCACTAATGGAAATATACCTTGCAAGCAGATAATTCACTTTGCTAGGTGAACATCCTTATGTCCTTCAATCAGTCTCATTGTTCTTTATGGCTAAGCAACCCCTCTTGTTTCTATGTATAGTTTAAATTACAGCTGCACACAGGACAACCATATCTGCTTATTATACGTGCCTGGCTGAGCCTCTGTGATCAAGACAGGGTTTGTCTGACTGCAAATTATAGGCTCCCTGCAGTCTCTAATGACATGAAACATTCAGCGTGACCCTAAAGCTATAGACAGATATAAAAAAAGCAATGAAAATGGTTATAATCATAAAATAAAAATCTACTGAACTATTATCAATACCTGAGTTGGTTTTATCTCAGCATTTTAATTATTCCCTATACAGCCGCACTTAGACTGGACAACGTTTGAGGCTATTTGTGTCTTGCATGTGCTGGCAGGGAATATGGTGAAAGGAGAAAAGAGCAGAGTGACAGAGAGAGGAGCTCATCAGTCTGCTGCTTCTCCTTCCACTGCCCAATCACAAGCTGGGGGTGGGGGAGTGACCAGGCTGTGTTGCCTAAATGCAGGTAAGGATAGTCCGGTCCACAGGCTGGCAGTGCTGTGTGAATGTCAGGACCAGCTGTACAGAATGTCATGTTATTTGTAATTCAGTTGTATATTTAGTGATTTCAATGTTTTTACATAGAGACCTTCCCACAGGTGTTCAGTTTATATAGCATACGGTATATATTGATAGGTTAATGATCATCTCCATCAGCAGTGAGATTTATTCTGGTGAAAGAAAATGCTAAAAATTCCGAGCACGCCTGTAACATTCCTCTTGGTCAGGGTGCCCTGCAGGTGACTGCACATACTGAACAATAAGCTAATTATTTCCTCTCTCCGCAGGGCCACTACCAACAATAAAATCCGAGAGCAGGTTCTCCTGGAACTCAGCTATGTCAACTCCAATCTGCAGGTGCTCAAGGAAGAGCTCGAGCGGCTGAACATATCGGTGGACGTGTACCAGCACACGGAGTAAGATCGGTCATTGTGTTCCATATGGAGGAGGGGGGGCATTGTGGTTAAAAGGGAACTCAGATTCCCAAAATCATTCCATATAAATAAACACTTCTTAGCTGCACATATAAAGGCTTCCTAGCTGTTGATATCATTATTTATACATTAGTTTCAGGCAGACTTATTCATAGCTCTTGTGATTTAACATTGCAGGTCCTGCAATAGGGGTGCATTCACACTCATATGTACTTTTATGTTGCATCAATGCATGCAGCACACATTGCTGCACCATACATTTATTATTATTATGATTAAATTATTATGATTATTAAATTGTATTTATATAGCATTACCATATTATACAGCTAGGGGTTGCAAATGACAGACAGATACAATGGTACAGCTAAGGACCCTTATAATCTAGGTTTATAATCCAAGAGGTCAGGGAAGTGATTGTATGGACCTGCAAAAACACATGCTTTCTTTTATTTATATATATATATATATATATATATATATATATATATATATATATATATATACACTTTTCTTGCATCTGTACAATCTTTCATTGACATCACTCATTGATCTGACCTACCAGATCAACAGCTAACAGCTGCTGTTTCCTATAGGAAGGATGCAGCAGGATGCCCTCCTGCTTGTCTCAATGAACAGCATTGTCTATATAGTACTCGTTCATTCCTTTTATTGCCGAAATAATCACTATCGATCATTTCCAGTGACAATGATCCAGCAGATGTATGTAGCCATTTCAGACGCACGGTGAACCATGGTGTTCTGCCACAAGCTCACCTGCAGTTCATTTGACTGGGAGTGGTTGGGAATCATTTTGTGCACAAAGCTGTGTGTGGTTATGGCGGAACGTGCCACGGTTGCAGAAAGCAACAACTTTTGGAAGAACCACACTACAGCTGCAGCCACAAACTTGAGAAAATGCGTTACATTCGTTGGGTGCTATGCTCTTCGGAGCAGCCAACTTTGCGTTTCTTGACCTTAGGTATAAAAAGGTTTCCACTGCAAACACACAGATTGGTTTTCATGGAAGCTGATTTTTTTGGAGAGAAATCTAGGTATTTAATGCAAACTAAGTATAACTATAAAGAGGTGGGCTTTACATTATAGATTACAATGGGTTATGTTGTTGTTACCACGCAGCGCTGGAATCCATACAAAGGTGCCGCCTTTGCTCTGTTGCCAGCTTTCCTTTATTTACATAACACTCATATCTCACACTAAGAGATAAAGGTGCTTCAGCTGCTGCGTCTTGGCTATTTCCAGATGCTCTCCTGTTGCCTTGTTGATAAGAGACGGTAACAGGCGCCTGCTTGGCATCTCTTGGTAAATTCTCCAGGGCTCCTATCACCAGCATTGGGGACCTGTATATAGAAAAGAAATAAAAAAAATTAAACTGCAGGGGTTACATAGTTACATAGTAGGTTAGGTTGAAAAAAGACATAAGTCTGTCACGTTCAACCACTAGGGAAATAAACATATCCCAGATATAAAACCCTATAAAACATAGTTGGTCTAGAAAAAGGCAAGAAAGCCCCGGGTACAATTTGCTTCAACAGGGGAAAAAAATCCTTCCTGATTCCATGAGGCAATCAGATGTTCCCCTGATCAAGTCACTATAATCTTTACTTTAAATCCTTAGTCCCCAGGTATATTCTGTGCTACTAGAAATCATCCAGATTTTTCTTAAAGCAATCTAAAGTAGTTGCCGAAACTACTTCCTGAGGGAGCCAATTCCACATTTTCACAGATCTTACAGTGAAGAATCCCTTCCTTATCCGGAGCTTAAACTTCTTTTCCTCCAGACAAAAAGAGCGCCCTGTAAAGTAGACTCCCTATTATTCTGGATAAATAAGTTCATAGAATAGTTCAGTTTTAAATGATTATAGATTTGTAATCCTAAATAGGAAAGATTTGTATTCCCCTATTACGCCTAAAGCAGACCTTACAAGTTTTCATGAATCCTGACCTGCCACTTTATACAGCAACAGAATCATTTATTAGAAAAAGCTCCACCTTTTATTATTTAATAGCCATTCATTAGCTGCAATCAGTGACTTTGCCTAGGCTCTGATAATCTCTTCAATTGGCTGCAGGCTGGAGGAAGCTTTTCTTCAGTCTGCTCTCCATCAGTGATCAGACTGTAATTTAGTAACTTTGTAGCAAATCACAAGATGAGAGGATACAGCTAGATGTTATTCTGTGTCAGACATATGAATACAAAGCCAATAATGGCAGGGGACCTGGAACAGCATGTCAGTCGAGCAAGTAGTGAATGGTGCCTGGATAAAGATGGGGACTATCAGTTTGCTGGCATTTTGGTGCCATTTATGCAGCACGCCAAAGCCAAATGTATGCCATGCACGGTACCAAGCAGAGGGAACATAATAAGCAACAAGTTCTATACAAAGCAGATTTTACATTGCTTCACCCAAGAGGTGAATTCTTGCTTGCATGGAAGATAAAGCAGAGTTGGCAGTTTCTGGAATGGATTGTGTTTATCATCATGTGTGCGTACGATGAGTAGCATGTGTATCGCATTCCTTAGCGCTGGGTGTGGCGTAGTGTAAAGTGTTATTGAGGCAATGAAAGAGATAACTATAGCACATAACCTAGTTTGATTATTAGCAGTCACCGTTCCCCCTCCTATAATCTGTGGATAGTTGTGACGCTCCCTGAATGATTCACACTCAGAATATCCTTGGATAATGAGGGAACAGATTCAGTGTTTACGTATCTGCTGTGCAATCTGCTGGGTATACAATCAACCCCATAGACTAATATGTTAGGTGTACAATCTACCTCGATACAGCTATCTGCTGGGTGTACAATATACCCCATAGACTAATATGTTGTGTGTACAATCTACCCCATAGACCAATCTGCTGAGTGTACAATCTGCCCCATAGACTAATCTGCTAGGTGTACAATCTGCCCCATAGACTAATCTGCTGGGTGTACAATCTACCTCGATGAGCTATCTGCTAGGTGTACAATCTACCCCATAGACTAATATGTTAGGTGTGCAATCTACCTCGATGAGCTATCTGATGGGGGTACAATCTACCCCATAGACTAATATGTTAGGTGTACAATCTACCCCATAGACTAATATGTTAGGTGTACAATCTACCTCATAGACTAATCTGCTGGGTGTACAAACTACCCCATAGACTAATATGTTGTGTGTACAATCTACCCCATAGACCAATCTGCTGAGTGTACAATCTACCCCATAGACTAATCTGCTTGGTGTACAATCTACCACATAGACAAAGGCTGCATACACATGTGCATTAATTGTCGTTTGAAAGGATCCTTTCCAACGACTAACGACTGCATAATGCATGAACGAGTGTTGTACATACAGCACCGTTCTGCTCTATGGAGAGTGGAGGGGCAGAATGATGAAGCTGCACCCCGCTGCGCTCTCTCCCCCTTCACTTCCATTAAGATCTTTCGTTGTCCGTGGATCCTCCAAGACGGTCGTTCAGACGATACCCCATAGACTAATATGTTAGGTGTACAATATACCCCATAGACTAATCTGCTGGGTGTACAATCTACCCACCTACCCTATAGACTAATCTGCTGGGTGTGCTTAAGGTTAATTTTTTTCTGCCCTATCACACTTTTTGTCTTAGAGTTACAACACCTACTCACTACGCAATATCTATAGACCAAAAAGCAGAGTTGTCACCCTAGCACAGCACTACACCCCCCCATACCATAGAGGGAAGATGTTCTGTAATCTCCAGGGGTAACAATGTAACTGATAGGAGTGCAGCAGGTTTATGTAAGAACACGGCAGAGATTTGTGGCATGATTAACACTTTCACTTTTTGAACAGATATACCAAAATATTTTATACATATATAATGGATGAAATTGGAAAATGTTAGGGTTTTTGTACACTTTAGGGGCAGTGACAGAGGAGTTATCCTTTAGGTTTCTTTTTAAGACATGCCGGGGCTTGTGGCTGCAGGCTTTGCATTCCTCATTCAGCACATTGACGTCTCTTTAGTCACCTCCATGAGCTCTGCACTTGGTCAAGGTCACATGGTACAGCTAATAACCCCCTGCTATTATACTTTACACCCCATACAATACGGGACACAGAGCAGGGTTGCCATGGGATCTGGATTGCTCTGATTCGGGTATGTTGTGTATTGCAGGCAATCGTCCAGCATTCCGCTCATCCCTCTCGGCCTCAAAGAGACAAAAGACGTCGATTTCACCATTCCGTTCAAGGTAAGAAAATATTTTGAATTGTTGCGGGAGGGGGAGGGTTGTTTGCTTTTGGGCTGTAAAATACATGTGACACAATCTATGAGATAAAAAAGGGCTGTAAAAACAAAAGTTCAAAAACAGGTAAAAGATCTGCTACTGAGAAATCTGGTATTGAGGGTGCGGCTGCATCGCAGGGTGGACGACCCGAAATCTTTATGTGCTATAGGTTTAATCGCTGAGCCCGTATTGTCACTGACATGAAACACTTATACTGAGCGAGTTTGTGATCGCCCATCTGACATTATTATTATATATTATTTATATAGCGCCAACATATTATGCAGCGCTGTACATTAAATAAGAGTTGCAAATGACAGACAGATACAGACAGTGACACAGGAGGAGGAGAGGACCCTGCCCCGAAGAGCTTACAATCTAAGTGGTGGAAGTATCACACAATAGGAGGGGGAAATGGAATGGTGGGAAGTAGTGAGGGTTTAGGAGACAGAAGTAGATGGGTAGGTGAAGGTGAAGCGTTGGGTTTTGAGGGCTCTTATAACTGAGCAGAAAGTAGGAGCAAGCCGAATAGGAAGAGGAAGACCATTTCAGAGAGTTGGGGCAGCTCTAGAAAAGTCTTGGAGCCGTGCGTGTGGTGAGGTTATGAGTGAGGAAGTCATTAGTAGGTCATTGGAGGAGAGAAGAGAGCAGCTGGGGGAGAGTATTTATCTATCAGATCTGAAAGGTAAGTGGGACAAGAACTGTGGAGGGATTTGAAGAACAGGAGATGAATTTGATTTTAAGGTGAAATAGAAGCCAATGAAGAGAACTACAAAGAGATGCATAAGAATAGGAGTGGTGGGAAGGCTGTGTATGGGGTAGGTAGGTGGGAAGTCTGTGTATGGGGTAGGTAGGTGGGAAGGCTGTGTATGGGGTAGGTAGGTGGGAAGGATAGATAGGTCTGGCTGCAGCATTCATAATAGATTGTAGAGGAGAGAGTGGGATTAGTGGAATACCAGAGAGGAGGAGGTTATAGTAGTCCAGATGAGATAAGAGCGTGTACAAGGAGTTTGGTGGTCTCTGAGGACAGGTAGGGGCTGATTTTGGAAATGTTTCTGTGCCAGGCAACAATCACCTGGGCCAATGGGATAAAAAATGGGATCAAGACCGGAGTTCAGCTTAAAGTAGCCAAATACCACAAATAAAGAAGAGATCTTTCATTAGGGACACTTATTCCTGTGTCAGCTGTCTGATAGGGGAATTCTTTCTTCTTTGCTCCTTGGAGATTTCCCCTGTGATCCTATGGTGTCTACAAGACAGGAGGTGAAATCCCCCCAATGCCGGACATAGCAAAAAGAAACCTTCCCTGCTCTGGCACTTCCATTGCTTTTGATTGGCATAGAGCCTGGCAGAGACTCCAATGATAGCTATTTTGCAGCCCCTGTAATGACATCACCGGAGGTGGGATTACACCGTACAGGGGCCAGATGATTAAAGGGACACTACACAGAAAGAGGGGAGGGGAAGATCAGGGGTACTTTAGGGTGTTTGAAGTTTTCTGCCCCTTCCATTCTTCATGCCATGTCACATATTTAGGAAACCTTCTATCACTGAGCATGGAAGATTTATCACTTAGCTGATCATTGTATTGATTGCTTCAATAAAATCATAAATGAAACATTCCATTTCACAAGAGCAGAATCTAATTTTAGACAGATGAGCTTATCTAAATTTAGAAGGTCGTGCTCATTTATTATGCTGGTCAGAGTCATTGGGAGACGTCAGGGTGAAGTAGTATCTGGATGTGAGTCACGCCATTACTTCCCGGAGCCCCGAGGTCATTCTGTTTTCGGAGTCCTCCCCGCCCAGCACTTCAGATGCCTGCATGCTTATTATATAGGATCTGAAAGTTACCTAATAAGAATTACTATTGGTTATATTACTATTATCAGTGTCTATAGCGCCATCATCTGCTGTGGCAATGTGCAAAGTAAAAATAGAATTCTTAAGTGCAAAGTAACATTACCGAAACTTCGTCAGGTCAAGAGGAAATCTCGGTTTTCTTGATGGAAGTAATAAACAATTGTTTGAGTTTTAATTATACCTGGCTCCCTCCTGATGTGACACGTTGGAATTCCTGGGTTTATTTAAGATAAGGCTGCTATAGTCAAACAAATTAAATGGGATAATAAAAATACCAAATTACTTAATTATCAGTGGAACATTCCAGGCTGTTCTTGTCTGCAGGTGATGAGGGATTTGTTAAGGATTAACCCAGCTGGAGGATAAACTGAATGTCCCAACACATTACAGCCAGATCCTTCAATAATCAATTTGTTATTAGGGGACAGTTTTAGGAACAGCAATGTAAATGTATGTTTGGGTAAAGAAATAATAAAGACTTAGGCTGACAACGCTGCCTCTTCTGCACTAAAATTCCAAACAGCGTTGTCAGCTCTGCTCTCTGTCCCTTCCTAATTGATACATTGGGGTATACATTTACTGCAGTAATTTTAGCTGTTGCTGCAAAGTGAATTATTCTCCTGCAAGGAAGCTGCCCTGGGCAATGGTGTCATTGGAGTAATTATTATTTTTATCACTGTGATTTTTGCTGTATTGAAATCCATATGAAGTCGCCTTCCTCTGACATTTTGCAGGACTTTATCCTGGAACACTACAGCGAGGACGGTGCTGATTATGAAAGCGAACTGGCTGACCTGATGGACCTCAGACAGGTAAGATTATATGTGATCACCCAGGTGATTTCAGATCTCATATATGATCGCATATTAAAGTGAACCTGTCATGGCAGAGGTAGACCTTTCATAAGTTAGACAAAGAGAGGTTATAATAACCATGTTAGAGTGTAGCGTTAAAGGGGCCTAAAGAGACCCTGTCATGGGGTGAGAAAGAAAAAGAAACATGTTGCTTGTAAGAAAATTGTTTAATATTGGAGATGTTACTGGAGATCTTACGGGCAACGACACTTCCCTTTGTAATGACCAGATGGAAGATTCTTCAGATTCCTTCAGACTTCCAGCTCTGCTGTTCGTTTGGTGAGGAGAGGGACTGTGTTAGGAAAAAATAGATCCTGGGCAAATATAAAGTGGGGACCCAAATGCACAGCACCCCCTGCTATTATGTCAGTTGGGGCCCTGGAGAAGATGGGGACCTAGCTAACTGCCCAAATGGCCCCACCCTAAAACCTTCCTTGAGTAGGGATCACCGGGAGCAATTACAAGTCTCAGAAAGAGTTCAAAGTCAAAAAATGAACAATCCACAGCTGGCAGTTGCTGGTGCAGAGAATCCCATTGCATGCAGTTTTCTTGGCAGCACATGGCAGGGACCCTTTAGAAATTCCACCCCTAGCTGCCAATCATTTCTCTTTTATTTAGACCCATGCTGGTGAATTGACTATGCACGCAAAAGCAGTGGAAAGAGCAAATTGAAATCCGGCATTAGTTTGCCTCAGCAGGCTCATTCTCTTGCTAACGCAGTGTGTTCCAGAAATTATTATTCATCACTAATAATTAAAACAATTAGCAGCTATGAAGTCATTAGACTCTATTTATAAAACAGGGAATCTGACTTTCCTTTAAACATTTCCTTGTGGGAATCAGTTACTGCCATTGAAACAAATGGACCTGAAAGATTCCAATGGGGGAATGTTTGAGGGAATGTCTGATTCCCTGTTTTATGAATAGAGCCCATTGCGTGTTGCAGCTCTTTTTGTCTTTAGCACTTTTCAGCAGCCGAGGACTTGGGCAATCCTAGTTTGATTCCTCCCATAGAATCAATCGTATAGTTTATTAAAAGAATCTCAAAAAACTGAGGAATTTTGACCTGTTGAACTCTTTTTTTGTGGATTGTGTACAGTAAATAGTGGTTAGTCTAGTTGTACGAGTTGGCACAGAACACTGAACTTCTGGCTGCTGCACCTGGAACAAGAGGCCAGGGGTATTAGGTATTAGGTTGCAGGATACAAAAACATCCCATTTTGTACAGCAGCCAGTCAATTGCACCTTTATTTCAGCTTACAAATAAATGCAAATGTGGCAAATTTTTTTTTGCACCAGTGCCGGAAAGCTTTTGTAACATTTAATTTCATCCATCATTATTTTTTTTGCACAGGGTGGAAGCAAGCATCTGATTGGTGGTTAGTCAGCACTTCCATTTTTTATTCTTTCCCAGCAGTTATTTCTGGAATTTCTCAGAGGTGGAAATAGGAAAAAAGACATCTGGCTGTTTTAATAAATCACAATCTGTGTGTATCTTCTGTGTCTCCCCTCCCATGATAAAATATCGCAGCCAGTGACTCAAATACAGAGGAATCCGATCTTTTCCTTTGAAGTAATATCATAAAATTTATAGAAAAAAATATCTCATAGGCAGGAAGATAATAAAAAAAAATGTTTAAACCAGAAATTGGTCCAAGAATTTGTCTGTGATGATCTACTTGTCCTCCATTGATTTTGCTGAATAATAATATGTTTTGGAATATATTTCCGTATTCCCTGTAAAAATAGAAAAACAGCTGCAATTTGATAATTTGGTAGTAAAATCATTTTCCTACTTTTTTAATACTGATGGAGGTGCCAAATCAACACGTAGCTGACCTCACTGTTTCAATCCTGAAATACCTGAAATATATCTGATTTGCCCCACACTAACTGCAAACTAAAATCAGGCTTATTTGGGGGTGGGGTAAGCCTCTCCTAAAGTACAACTGCATTTTTAGTGTGATAGCATTTGTCAAAAGCCCCTCTTAGAGAACTTATACTCCAACTTAGATCTTGCTGGATCGAGGACAGGTGAGTGTAAGCTGGGACCCCATTAGGAGGGTTGGTGGGGGTTCAAAACTTTGTGTTATTGTACCAAAGTCACTGAACTTTACCCTAGCTGGGCTGCAGCCACGTAGCACAGAAGGGAGGGGAATTATATTGTGTTGCTTTACAGGTTTTTAATAAACTACAGACTTCTTTATTTGTTAAGGTGCGTACACACTTCCAATTTTTATCGTTCCAATCGAACGACGAACGATCGATTGGGCAAAAAATCGTTCGTAAAAAAGTAACCAACGACGCCGACGAACGAGGAAAGTCGCTGGAAACGAACGACCGGACCGACGGATCGGATTGGACGACGATCGTTGAGCATCGTTCGTGTGTACGGTCGTTCGTTGATCGTCCATGTTCAGAGCATGCGTGATGAACGAACGTCCGTTCACTTTCCTGTCGTGCACATAGTTCCTCTATCGTTCAAACGATCGTATCTATTGTGTGTACAATATCTACGAACGATCGTGTCGTTAACTCTATGTGCAGGATCGGTGCTATACGATCGTTCATATATATCGTGCATGAACGTTCGTCGTTCGTTTTCCAACGATAATAATTGGAAGTGTGTATGTAGCTTTAGGTTGAAGTTGCCGCTTTGATATAAAAGTTTGAGCATGTTTGAGATTGTAGAAGGTTTAATTCTTGTGGTTTCCTTGTTTGCAGGCCTGTCGGACGCCCAGCAGAGATGACTCTGGAATTGATATGCTAATAAGTTATTTTCAGCAGCTTGGGTTCATCGAGAACCGTTTCTTCCCATCCAGCAGACACATGGGGGTCCTCTTCACATGGTATGTTCACATAATTATTATTAATAAACTGTATTTATATAGCGCCAACATATTACGCAGCGCTGTACATTAAATAGGGGTTGCAAATGGCAGACAGATACAGACAGTGACACAGGAGGAGGAGAGGACCCTGCCCCAAAGAGCTCACAATCTAGGAGGTGGGGGAAGTATCACACAATAGGAGGGGCATATGGAATGGTGGGAAGTAGTAGAAACCTAAATGAATCTAAAGTAGCCCAAAGTGATTAAGAGTTAGGACCCCATCTGTGTTTTGTATCTGTGGAGTATGCAAGGTGTAAAATACCAGGTGACAATCAAGTTCATGTATCATAAAAAAGCCAACACATTTCGAGGAGGCAAAAAGGTCCCACTTCATCAGGGCTATGGATCCCCCTTCTCACCCTGTATTTTATAGAAAGAGTGCTGGGAGCAATGTACATCCAAAGTACAAACCCAAATGCCCAGCAATCTGGCTTCATGCAACCCTGACTATTGTGCCCTTTGGGACCCCAGGGACAGTGGGGATCTGCATATGTGGCCCTATCCTAAAACCAATCCAGGGATCACTTTGAGCAACCACAAATCTTAAGAGTTTAAAAATCAAAAAGTGAAGAATCCATAGCTGGCAGTGGCTGGTGCAGAGAATGACGTTGCATGCAACCTTCTTGACAGCACATGGCAGGGACCCTTTAGAAATGCCACCCCAAGCCAATCATTCCTCGTTTATTTAGACCCATGCTGGTGAATTGACCACCCATGCAAAAACAGTACTAGGAGCAAATTTAAACCCAGCATTACTTTGCCTCAGCCAGCTCGTTCTCTCGCCCACTAGCGCAGTGCTGTTCTATAAAAAACTATTCATTACTAATCAATAATTGAAATAATAAGTAGCAATAGTATTGACGTAGTGATGTATAGCAATGACGTATATGACGTAGTCTAAACTTAGAGTGCTGGGAGCCACATTGGAGAAATCTTACAACCAGGGATCTGGAGAGATGAAAGAAACCGTGGAGTTATTCAACTCAACATCATCCACCAAAACCTCCTCTCGGGTTGTCTGTCCCTTGAAATGACTTCTTTACCCTCATGTTATGGTTTTGTATTTTGTATGACTCAGCACCGCTCAGTGCTTGTTCAGCCTTAGCAGTCGGCCGCGTATGACCAGCAGCCTGACCACACATGAATTTGGCTTCTGTTTCTTTTCCACATCAATGGACGAGTTCATGAATTTAATGGAAGGCATAAAATTAGGGAAGATTTTGATCTGAAGAATATAAGATGAGCACTGGCTAAAAAACAGCTTTTATTATAAAACAGAGAACCTGTATCGATATGTGAGAAAAGGGAAACTGGAACTTTAATAAATATATAAAGTCATATATACAGAATAAATTATAGAATGGTGGAAACCTCTCTAAAGGCATCTGTGTGCAATGTATCTTCAAAGTTAGACTATTGTCAAAGAAATTGATTCCAAACTCTTACCATTCGTTCCATAACTAAAAAGAAATATTTTTGCTCTTTGGTACATTTTTTAAATAATAAAACTAGAGAAAGAATCCAATACATAATAGTTGTGGCCAACCCCTAATTACTTGTATGACAAAATAAAAATACAAAGAAGGAACAAGGTTTTTATTGTAAGTTACATAAAGCAAAACATACACATACTGTCCCACATACAGTGCAATGAATTAAGGTGAAATGCCCTCCCCATTCATTTATCATGGAGGATGAGGGGCTTATTCTATTCAATTTTTTATCTATCAACAGCAAATAAATAGGAATAGAAACTTAATCCTCTTCCTTTACTTCAGGGGTGAGAGAAGGAGTTACAAATAATTAATGGCTTGTTTTACCAACGCGTTTCACCCAGATGCTTCTTGGGTATTTTTTGAGATGTAAATGTAATGTGGCTGGGACTGGAAACTGTATAAAGAATAATAACTTGTATAATGCTGCAAATCTGTGTGTCACTAGGACTGGAATCTGTATAAAGAACAAAAAACTTATGTGGTATAATGCTAATAATTACAGTCTCATAAATACCCCTGAAGAAGCTTCCGGGCGAAATGCGTCGGGAAAATGAGGCAGTATTACTGTACTAATTTGTTATTTAATAATAATAATCAGGATTTTTATAGCGGCAACATATTACGCAGTGCTGCACATTAAATAGATTGCAAATGACAGACAGATACAGATGGAGGGGGAGGAGAGGACCCTGCCCTGAAGAGCTTACAGTCTATCTAGGAGATTGTCATTTTGTTTTGCTTTATGTAACTTTAAATGAAACAACAAAGAAGCCATTTGACATGTATTATGACATTTTTTTAAATATATACCCATTTTCCCACTAGACATTGCTATAGTTCCCAATCCATCCCATGCTTAATTGTCTATAATCTGGCAAATCTGAATCATGCCTGCTGGTAATGCTGGAACAGAAAGCTTGATTTAAAAAGAAAAAGTCTATATTAGGATGTTCTAACTGACACCAATCAATTTTTCATCACCCTTGTAAGTTAGAATATGATTGGTGATGCAGGAAACAGAAATATAGAAGTTATCTAGCACAGGATTTTGGATGATGAGGAATAAAGGAGTTTAGCTAAGCACCAGTTTATTCACCCTTTGCATTAGGTGAGGTGGGAATATAATCGCAATGTATAACTATAGACCATAGGTATGCTATTCACTTACAGGCCTGCTGAATAACGTCCTATTTATCTATAAAGGCAAATTTCCAAATGTTGATTGAATCATTCTGATTGTATACCATAGTTGCTTCTACTACAAAATATACCTTTCATATATTCATAAATATTTCATAAATATTCCGCTGAATGTTATAAGAAAAGATTAGTTACATTGTATTCTGCTCTTTTGTGATTTTAGGTATGACTCCTTTACTGGCGTCCCTGTCAGTCAGCCTCACATCTCTCTAGAGAAAGCTAGCATTCTCTTCAACATCGGTGCCCTCTACACCCAGATCGGTACCCGCTGCAACAGGCAGACCAAGAGCGGCCTGGAGGAAGCCATCACCATGTTCCAGAAAGCTGCAGGTAATAAGATGGACATCATATAGAGGACAACTGTACTATAATAGCAATTGGAATGATGTGAAGCACATGGATGGACATGGAAATTAATTGCTCAGTGTGGTTCTATCCAAGAAACATTGGCCCTGATTTATGAAAGCTCTCCAAGGCCGGAGAGAATACACTTTCAGAAGTGAAGCTGGGTGATCCAGCAAACCTGGGATAGATCTGGTCCAGGATTCAAAGCGTTTGCTAGCAAATAGCTAATGTTTTTTTAAAAATCCATTCCATCTTTTCTGGATCACCCATCTTCACTTCTAAAAGTGTATTCTCTCCAGCCTCGAGAGCTTTCATAAATCAGGCCCATTGTGTATATAGTACACCGAATATCCAAACGCTTGTAGACACCTCACCATCACAACTATTTGAACTTGTTCGATGGCTCATCCCAAAACAATTACCATAAATATGGAGTTGCTTCATTTCACAGTTACAACAGCCTTTACTTTTTTGGGGAGACTTCCCATTAGATTTTTTGTATCTGTGGTAATTTGTACCCATTTGTCAAGTCAGGTACTATTGGATTAGTCCGGACTCGCAATTATCGTTCCAGTTCCAGTGTTCAACCCAGGAAGTCGGTTGGGAAGATTTTGTAGGCGGGTGGTGACTTTGGTAATATAAGGATTATTAGGATTTATATAGCTCCAACATATTAGGCAGCACTGTACATTAACTAGGTGTTGCCCAAGACAGACAGATACAGACAGTGACACAGGAGGAGGAGAGGATCCTGCCCCGAAGAGCTTACAAAGAGGTGGAGAAGCAACATAGAATAGGATTGTATTTTGGCCAAACTCTTCAGTAATCACCCATAAACAGCCGAGTGGTTACTGAAAAGTGCCGGGTGGTGCACCCAGCTAAAAGGGGCCGGGGAGAACACTGAATTTATCTCATTGGTGTGCAGTAGGGTTGAGGTCAGGACTTTGTGCAGGACAGTCAAGTTCCTTTACACCAAACTGGTCAATGTCAATGGAATTTGAGCCAATTTGATATCAGTTTGAGATGCCTCTGATATCATAATTCATTGAGGAGCATTCAGTTGACCTTCTTCTGACCTTCTTTAAGGTATCTCTCTCTGTCTTCTTTTCTATCTCTCCCTATCTATCTTCTAAATTGCTTCTGGTTATTTTACTTTATTGCTGTGTTTGGGGTTTCCACTGAGGGTTGCAGTTAACGATTAATGATCTAAGCTCCAGAACATTCCAAGGTGTCCCTGCTAAACTCTTTCAATGCTATATTTACCAAAGCAGAAGCAAATAAGTTGATTGTTAGAGTGTAAATACACCTTAAATTTAAAAGCAAACCAGCGGTAGCAGGCAGAATGCAAAGCCCACTCATAGCTAATACCAATGCAAACTTTCTTCCTACGGGGTCATCTCGAAAGGCGCTAAACAAACCGGCCATACAAAGAACAAAACGATCGGTTTTTAGGAATTTCTGAGAATTCGGACAATGGAGCTTATCAGTGTTGTACTCATTGTGGAAGCTGGTTAATGATTCAGAGTGGAACCTTTGTACCTGATACTCTCCTCCTCCCAGCTTCCTACAGACCTGTTTTATTTACTTGGGGAAAGAATGACTTTTAGTCAATGTAATCCTAACAGCAAACTTCTCCTATTTTCTCACCTATGGTCTGTTAACTATATGGTAGAAATCCAGCAAGGTGATAGCTTGTTGTACTCTCTGCTGCAATCTTATTATTTGCATAGATCATGGCTATAAAACACCCTTCCATGTTTTTTAGAGGGAGGAATATCCGTAGTAATGCCTAATTCAAACCCATATCATCTATATATACCAATATGGACTGTTAAGGCAACTTTACAAATATATATATATAGTTGTTTTTATCCTTTCATTAAAAATATCTATTCCAATGGTAAAACATAAGGTATATCTTATACAGACATGCATGTGATGCAAATTCAGTCCTATTCTTGACGCGTTTTGCAAGTTTTGCTTCCTCAGGAACTGTAGGACTGATAACAAATAATATATATCTCATTGACTTCAAAGCACTTCAAACCTTTGCTGTTATATAATTAGATTTTTAATGCTCTTCCAATGGGGTAAAGTAGACAGCAATGATGATCTCCAGGAACGTCCTTGGTTTTTTTTTTATCATAGCACGATCAAACATAGTGTTTTTTTTCAGCATCTCTCCCATAAAAATTCCAATATATCGAGGTTCTCTCTTCTTTTACACAATTTCCACTAGGAGATCTAACACAAACCTGTTGGAAAATAGGGCAATCCTAATTGATGTTTAATCAATTTATTGATCAGGAAGTCCTGTTCTTTCCTGTCCTCCATATGGATAACACTTCCTATGCTCTAGCCAACAATAATGTATCTCACTGGGACGAGTTGCCCCCATTCTTGGGGATCACAGCAGAAAGGAGGGGTGTCAGTGATCAAGCAAAGGACAAGGCTGGTTGATAGTTTTCAAATATCTGAAAATATTATTAATATTATTAATACACAGGATTTATATAGCGCCAACATATAACACAATGCTGTACATTAGGTAGGGATTTCAAATAACAGACACAGGAGGAGGAGTGGACCCTGACCAGAAGAGCTGACAATCTTAAGCTACGTACACACATCCAATGGTTCTCGCCTGATAATCAGCTCAGGGCCGATATTGGACGAGAATCTGGTGTGTGTACAGCACCCGGCATCCATCGTCCGAACGACCGTCCTGGCGGATCCACAGACGATGGACGACAAAAGCAAGGGAAGGGGGGCGTGCAGCGGGGTGCTGCTCCATTGTTCTCCCCCCCCCCTTTCCATAGAGCAGAATGGTGCTGTATGTACAGCGTTCGTTCATGCATCGTGCAGTCGTTAGTCGTTGGAAAGGATCGTGAAAGATCCTTTCCAACTACTATAATTGCACATGTGTATGCAGCTTAAGAAGTTTCACACAATAGGAGGGGGGGATGCATGTAGCCAAGAAATGGCTGCAGAGAGGCTGCAATAATCAGAGGCACTGAGATTTACAAACCAAAAAAAAAAAAAGAAGTTAAAAATAAATATTTTATTAATTCCAGTTGTTTATGGTAATGTGTTTTAGCAGAATAAATGTCATTGTCTTGGGTGTAAATCTTTTTGACACAAAACAGATAGGTGACAGTCCCTAATTAGACGATATGGTGATGGAAAGGAAATGCAGCACCCGTCTTGTGTCACTGGCTGTGACTTGCTGGACCGGTTACAATGAAAATTCTTGAACTGGCTTGTGTTTACATTGCGTGCTTGTGGCTTTTATAGAACACTGTGTGATAATGGAGAGTTTATGGGCTGTTTAGTTCCTATGGTGAACAGCGCAGGGATTGAGATCAGTCAACAGGCAAAGCCCAATAAAGTTTGTTGACTCTTCGAGTACGGCACCTGACTCAAGCAAAACACCGGGCAAATATCACACCCAGATATGCATTCATTGAAAATTAAATACTGCTGATATAGGTACCTGAAATCTATGTTTATATTCTATGTATACAGCAATTATCAGGCTGGTGGGTTCTATACATTCACTTAATGTGGCTCTGTTGCATTGCACAGCAATGTCATTCAAATACATTTCTGCTGGGGAAAAGTGGGTAATACTTTAGTGCTTGTTGCATTTTGCATTAGCATGCGTTTCC
Organism: Pyxicephalus adspersus; assembly: GCF_032062135.1. Lineage (NCBI taxonomy): Eukaryota > Metazoa > Chordata > Amphibia > Anura > Pyxicephalidae > Pyxicephalus > Pyxicephalus adspersus. The sequence goes on along the minus strand of NC_092866.1, from coordinate 4,278,364 downwards.
TTTTCCTAAAATAAAAAGAGAACTTATTGGCTAACAATTATGATAAGGTGCTTAATTATAAATTATATGCAGATTTTTTTTCCTTTCTAAAACACTGACATTCATAGAATGATCTCTTTCATGCATCTGGTGACAGGTTTTATTCTTTCTTTTCCAGGAGTTCTCAGCTACCTGAAGGAAACCTTCACACACACCCCCAGCTATGACATGAGTCCGGCCATGTTGGGAGCCCTCATTAAAATGCTGCTGGCCGAGGCTTATGAATGTCAATTTGAGCAGCTGATCCTTTCCGGGGTCCACAATGAATTCTGCACTTTGGCTAAGGTGGCGCAAGAAGCAGCAAAGGTATTTATCATTGCAAATTGTCCCCTTCTATTGTGTGATACTTCCCCTTTATTGTTGGATCTCAGTGCTGTCATGGAGTTGTCACCATGAGGTCCCTGAACCTGGGAAATCATGAACCTGTGTGATCCAGCAAACCTGGAATGGATTTCATAGAAATCCTTTCATTTTATTTGGCAAATGTATTCTGTCTTGGAGCAGATCCATTCCAGGCTTGCTAAATCACCAATGACAGTCTATCTTCTCCGGTCCTGGTGAGATTTCATAAATCAGGCTCATTGACTCCAGCAATGGCATTTCTCAGGGTCCGGTGACCCTATGGTCATAATGCTCGGCCATGCCAGTGTCACGTGTTCAAATGGCTACTGCCCCGGGTGTGTTATTGTGTGCTACTTCTCTTAGATTGTAAGCTCTTCGGGGCAGGGTTCTCTCTTCCTCCTGTGTCACTGTCTGTATCTGTCATTTGCAACCCCTATTTAGTGTACAGCGCTGCATAATATGTTGGAGCTATATAAATCCTGTTTATTAAAATAATAATAAAATGTGAAAATACAGCATTTATTCTACCTATATCTAACATTTTGTAAGGTATAGGAGTTCCAATTAGGAATGATGTTAAACAAAATAGGGCTCTGGGTAAACATTAAGTGGGGTCCCCAATGCTTAGCAATCCTGCTATTCTGTGCTGGGCACCTGGGTCAGCTTCCTGGTTTGCTGTACCCCCAAAACCAGCCCTGCTGATACATTTCATATAAATGTTTTCATGCACCCTCCCCCAGATAGTCACCTATTCTCTCCATTTAGAAATGAACGTTCACAAATCATCTCATTGCCGAAATCTTCTTTCCATTGGCCCCACGAGTGCAGTCCCTCCCCATAGACTTATTCCTAAAGGTCATTAGAAATCCTATTTTTATGGATCTGTAAGAATAGAAACAACATAATGTTTCCACATTTCACAGAAGCCAACTCCCGATACTGCCGTAGGTGTGCATGTACCAGTAATTATATCTATGGTTATCAGTTAATCATTTCCTGAATGTTATTGCCTACTGGTGTTTTGTGCAATAGGAAGTTAACCCATTACTGCCCTGATCAGTTATTATTCTCAAAATTAAAGCTGAGAAAAGTTTGCTGTATCCTCCATATCTGATCTTGGCATGAAGCAATCCCAGGGTGATTGACCTTGTAACAAAATCTGTAAGGGTTTATTTATAGCAATGAGGTGGTTATATTATATTCCATTGGTTAATATTAAGCCATGTTAAAGGGCCAATAAACGTAAAAGTCTATTTATGTGAAATTGATCCTAATAACATATAAAGGTATGAAGATCCCACATCTGTGAGATGCTTAGCCAGATTCATCCATCCTTCCCACCACTTTTCTTCTGCTGCCTCTCTTTGTAGTTCTCTTCATTGGCTTCCATTTCACCTTGGAATCAAATTCAAGTTCCTGTGCTTTGACTTTAAATCCCTCCACAGTTCTTGTCCCACTTACCTTTCTGACCTGATAATAAAATCCCCCCCTAGCCGCTCTCTTCCCTCCTTCAATGACCTTATAATGACTTCCTCACTCATAACCTCATCACACGCACGGCTCCAAGACATTTCTAGAGCTGCCCCGACTCTCTGGAATGGTCTCCTTGTCCTATTCCGCTTGCTTCTACTTTCTGCTCAAAATCTTTTCTTTTCAAAACCATCTTTTTAAACTCACCTACCCGTCTTCTTCTGTCTCCTAAACCCTCACTACTTCCCACCACTCCCTATCTCCCCTCCTATTGTGTGATACTTCCCCTTCCTCATAGATTGTAAGCTCTTCTGGTCAGGGTCCTCTCCTCCTCCTGTGTCACTGTCTGTATCTGTCTGTCAGTTGTAACCCCTATTTAATGTACAGCGCTGCGTAATATGTTGGCGCTATATAAATCCTGTTTTTTATTATTATTATTAATAATATTAATAATAATAATCTGTACAGGGGTTGGATTGTTTCCATTCAATTGAATATGCTGTGTATTGGACCTATGATCACCTCCAATATAGGCTAACAGAGGCTAAGATATTAGCCCTTCTCACAATTCCATTTCATACAGCTCTTTATGGACCCCTTAAACCTTTTCCCACCTGTAATTGATGTTGCTGGCTCCTTTAAACAAATTAAACAGCACTGAGTGATTCACATTGGATCCCTTGTTTGTTTTTCCCACAGGTCAGTGAGGTTCACTTGCAAGTGTACAACGCCATGAACCAGGCTCCCATCAAGGAGAACGTGCCCTACTCCTGGTCCGTCATGGTGCAAATAAAAGCTGAACATTACAAAGCCTTGGCCAACTATTTTGTGGCGATCGTGCTCATTGATCATCAGTGTAAGTATCAGGATGAAGGGTGTAAATATAAATCTGCAAGCACTGGAGTCCTTTACATTTGTAGAGTTTTTATGTATTGTGTTTATGAAGGTTTTCTCCAATGGTACAAAAAATACTGTAAGCTAATTGGCTTACAGTTATGTCTAGGGCTGTATGCTCCTCAGGGGCGGGGTTTGATGTTGCTGTTAACCCCCTAACCGCTAAGCCCGTAATTTCTCGCACTAAATATTTTTGCTCTTTTGGTTAAGCCCATATTATTTCGCCTACACTAAAATCCCCACTTACCTGGTCCCGCTGTGCTAATCCAGCGTCGGTTCCGTGTTCCAGCGTCGGGTCCATGTTCCAGCGTCGGGTGTCCCTCTC
>NC_092866.1:4246966-4274287 GCF_032062135.1 Pyxicephalus adspersus | reverse complement strand
ATTCATGATATCTACTAGAACCCTATTCGGACATATTTCTGTAAGTTACAGGTCTACAATTTAAAAAAAAAAATTTCATGAAAACCTGTGACGCTTTTGGAACAGAAATCTAGAAATCAGTGTAACGCTCAGGTGGTTAATATATGCTGCAGAAAATATTGGCCTTATGTAAGTAAAATGTATAAAAGTCATTTGATTTTTTAGATGCTATATGTAATCATTTCATTCTTCTTCACAGTGGGTCCACATGATGATGAAGACAAGCAGGAAAAGGCCTTGTCCCAGCTGTATGACCACATACCAGAAGGACTTACCGCCATGAAGATACTTAAAGACAAACAGCAAAGGACACAGCTAGGTAATCTCAGAGCTCATTACAGCCAAGGATGGTTTTTGGGTAGTGCAAACTAACCAATTACCCAGGAGCCCCTCTAAATTTTGTTCCAGGGCTGAAAGTCTATAGTCATGTCGTTAACTGTCCCTGTAAAGAGGCTCTCAGTCCCTACCATAGTAATATATCATTATAACTATATTATTATACAGTCAGTTTTTGGAGGAAGCCAATTACCCTAACTGCATGTTTTTGGAATGTGGGAGGAAACCGGAGTACCCTAAGGAAACCCACGCAAATACGGGGAGAACCTGCAAACTCCATGCAGATAGGGTCCTGGATGAAATTTGAACCTGGGACCCAGCGCTGCTAACCACTAAGCCACCGTACTTTCCCAATTATGTCCGAAACTGCCCCTGGTTACAGAAACATAAAGACCACCAGAATACCTGATATCTGTCTTTATGATAGTCTCCCATAATCCTTGGTATTGTTATTTTCTATGTGATTTAGTATTAGTCTCCTGCGTTACACTGTACAACAAGGCTTACACCGGGGCAGGAAAGAAGCAACACAAGGAGCCAGTCAGCTGTGCATGCTAACAGGGGAAAGGAGAGAAAGAATAATGGACTTATAAAACTTCTTCTTTTCCTTTTTACTGCCCATTAATAGATTGGAGGGGGACGAGAGCTGTAAGTGGCCCTTAACTGCATAATCAGGTGTCCTACCCTGCCATAAAGGACCAGAGCTGTTTGAACCTTAGTACTGGATTTACAGCAATACTGGCAGGCTATACAGCTCCTATAATTGTGTATTTAGCTGTATTTGCCTTTAGTTTAGCTGTACCATGCACACAGTGCAATGTTTAGTTATGGGCCAGATGGTAGAGTTCTGTCATCGTTCTATAAACTCCGTATACCATCCATCCCACCCAGTGTCACACAATATTGATATTCCCCCGGCCGCACCCAATCCACAGGACATAGCTGACATTCTTCTCTGTGCTATGACAATAGGAAAGTGTCTGAAAGCGGCTCAGCTATAATGACAATGCAGGGCGCCAGCCATCACACTAAAAAAAAATAAACGATTGTTTACAGGGACGTCAGCTGTGTACATGCGAGTCGCTCCGCCGCTTCATTGTTGTCACTGTTTTTCCTGTCCCCGTCTAGGAAAGGCGCATCTATCCAAAGCGCTCGTGTGTCACGAAGAGGCCCTGCGGCTCTCCAGCCTCTGCAGCCAACTCAAGCAGATCGACGTCCTGCACGAAATCCTGACGGCTTTCCACAAGAGAGCGCTGCAAAAAGTCACGCAGCACCAAAAGGAAGACGACTTTCTGAATTTACTAGTGGCCCCCGAAATTATCGGTGAGTAGGGGCCAACATCGCTCCAATACCTGGAATAGAAATGTCTTAGATATCTGTGCATTGCCTTAAAAGCATGAGTGCTCTTGCAACAAATAACAATTAAAATACATGACATGACACTCCATATTGCAAAGACATAGGGCCTGATTTATTATCCCCCCAAGCAGTATTACGGAGGGTGGATTTTCCATGCAAAAAGCGGTAATCCCGAGTCACACTCGGGGTCACGTAAAACATTAAAAAAAAACACTTACCTTATTCCGTTGTCGTCCCCCCGCGTCCTGCTGGTCCCTGCAGCTTCTCCGGACACGTCTTCTCCCTCCGATCTTCAGCCGGCGAATGCAGAGACGATCTCCGGGGTTTCCTGGTAACGTCGGTGCATGCGTCGGTGCGGGCGGGAGGAGCGGCGGAAAATTCTAATAATTTTGTATTGGATTCAATACAAAATAGCTGTATTGAGTCCAATACAAAGAAATCTTCATATAATATATATGATTATAATATATATATTATACATGCTAATGTACAGTTATATTACATGTTTAACTATTTTTTTAAAGATTTTTGTGGTTTTTTATTTAAAGTTTATTATTAAATTTAATAAATATTGGACATATTTCAGTGAGTTATACCTAAGAATTATAGGCCTACAATGTAATACGGAAATACGGACAGAATTAGAAGGCTGGGGGGGGTAAAGCTCTGGAGAGGATAGACTAACATGGGGGAACCTGGGAATACAGCAAACCTGAAATGGATTTCTTAAAAATCATTTGCTATCAGTTGGCAAATGTTTTCAATCCTTGACCAGGTTTACTGGATCCCCTAGGTTCTCCTATGATAGTCTATCTTCTCCAGTCCTGGGGAGTTTTATTAAACCAGGCCCATTGTTCTCTTTCCGGTGACCATTTAGAATTAATGTTACACTGTTATGGCTGCTGCAAACTGATTGGTGATGATTGGTTACTAAAATGAACTTGGTGACTGCAACATGTGAGTGAAGTTTTATTGAATAAGGCAGCATGTGTTCAGTCTGTTAGGATGTCACAAAATTTACTTTTCTCAGATGCACCATCGTTTTCATGGCATTGAAGGCATGCTAAATAACACATAAGGCATGCTAACATGACATAAAATAATACTGATGTTTATTCCACCCATAGGTAAGACAGAATTCAAGGCAGAAGTCATCTCACCACCACTCTCCAGAGTAAAAGTCATTGACATCTTTCATCGATTGGTACGTAAAGCAACAATATAAATATCTTATTATTATGAATAGTTAAATCAGTAGAACATAGCAATTGTTCATGATACAAAGTGCTATATAAAACTTGATGTGATCCAGGGTGGGTTTTTATCTACTTACACCACATCATTAGTATATTAAAATACATTTGGATTTTCAACTAATAAATCAGCCAAGTCATAACGAATTTGTTTTTGGGGTTTTTTAGGGTCCTCTGTCTGTGTTCTCTGCAAAGCAGAGATGGACCGCCCCGAGGAAAGTCCGCTTGACTCTTGAAGATGGTGATTTAGGCTTCATTTTAAAAGGCGATTGTCCAGTTCAGATAACGTCACTGGATCCCCTTTGTCCGGCCGCAGTAAGTTTTTCTTTTCTTTAAAGCCCAATTTTTGATGGGCACAAACTTACATTTTTTTACCTACCTTCCCATCTTCCTTTATATTTATTACCAAATGCTTGTTTTGTTCAGGGGAAAGGATATGATAGGGTAATACCCAAGCCCATGATCCCACAGGCTTCCTTTCTGCTAGTTCTGATAGTGACTAATAATCCTTTGACACCATTCTTCCTTCCAAAGTCATCGCACACAATATGGAACCTGCAATCACTACTGGTTCTGCATTGTATGTGATGCCAAGGGCCCACCCTCATTCTGCTGGTCCTATATTGTATGTAATGACATCAAGGGCCCACCCTCATTCTGCTGGTCCTATATTGTATGTAATGACATCAAGGGCCCACCCTCATTCTGCTGGTCCTATATTGTATGTAATGGCATCAAGAGCCCACCTACATTCTTCTGGTCATAATTTATATGTAATGCCATCAAGGACCCATCGACCTTCCATTGATTCTACATACATACATAATGACATCAAAAGCCCATCCACTTTCTATTGGTCCTGCATTGTACGTAATGACATCAAGGGTCGATTTACATTCTACTGGTCCTGCATTATACGTAAGGGCATCAAGGGCCCACCTGCATTCCGCTGGTGCTATATTGTAGATAATGGCATCAAAGGCCCATCCATATTTTACTGGTCCCATATTGTACAAAATGATATCTAGGACCCATCTACATTCCATTGATTCTACATTGTACGGAACATCACAGGCCCACCCACATTCTATTGGTCCTGCATTGTACACAATGACACCATGTTCCCATTCAAATTCTACTGGTCCTTTATTGTACCCGTTAACATTAGGGGTCCATCTACATTCTACTGATCCTGCATTGTACACAATGACACCATGGGCCCATTTACATTATATTGGTCCTGCATTGTACCCGTTAACATGAAGGGTCCACCAACATTCTACTGATCCTGCATTGTACACAATGACACCATGGGCCCATTCACATTCTACTGTCCTGCATTATAAGTAAAGACATCAAGGGCCATTCAATATGCTACTGGTCCTGCATTGTACATACTGACTCCAAGGGTCCATCCACATTCTACTGGTCCTGCAACAATGTCAGGGCCACATTCCAGTAGAGGAGACCAAAGCACCGGTGCCAAGGTAGCATGGAGTAAGTTACTCTGACACCCCCCCCAGACAAAATGACCATGTGCGTAGGACTAAGCAGAGATTATTCAGACTGGAGTTTAATTATAGAAATTCCCTAATTGTGCCTTACATTAGATAATACATAAGATAAATTTCACCTCGGCAGAACTGACTTTTGAATTTGCTCTCTCCTGACAAAACAAGACGTCTATGAATCCGGAACTTTCATTGTGTTTGTGTTGCAGGGTGCGGGTATGAAGGAAGGCGATTATATTGTGGCAGTAGAAGACCGAGACTGTAAGTGGTGCTCCATAAACGAGGTTATGGACATGCTGAAAGGAATCGGGGAAGAAGGGAAAGAGATCAAAGTGATCAGCATTCAGGATCAGACATCCAGCATGGTACGAGTCTCCCATTACATCCAGCTGCTAAACTACAAAGACACCAGGAACAGAGATATCATTTGTTTCCTCTTTGAAATCAGAGCCGGGTTTCATGGAAACGATTAGATAGCTCACACCTGTGTCGGTGAAGACTGAAATCACCAATTCCCATACTGTCTTTTGTTTATAGAAACTTGTTATGGGGTCTTCTATTTCTGAGCTGATATTACTGTGTGCTTGGCTTTAGCTGGTTCTCCTATTTTATTATTTTGCCCTGGAACAAATTTATAAATTAGGATTTTCCTCCGACATTTCTGATGTGTGCTCCAGATTGATGGATTTTGGGAGCAAGAAGTTTGGCATAACAGCCGAGCACATATACAGTATAATCAGCATTTTTAGGTCAATAATGACAGCCCACGTATAACAAATGCACTATTAAGAGGTTTTACAAAAGTCTTTCCATTTATTTTGAATATTGAAATAGAGCCCAGTGGATAAGTGATTAGCACTCTGGCCTTTGCAGCGCTGGGTCCCACGTTCAAATCTCAGCCAGGACATTATCTGCATGGAGTTTGCAGGTTCTCCCCCTGTGCATGGGTTTACCCTGGGTACTCCGGTTTCCTCCCACAATCCAAAAACATGCAGCTAGGTTATTTAGCTTCCCCCCATATTGACCTTAGACTACATTAATGACATATGACTATGACAGGGACATTAGATTGTGAGCTCCTTTGAGGGACAGCTAGTGACATGACTATGGACTTTGTACAGCGCTGCGTAATATGTTGGCATTATATAAATACTGTTTAATAATATATGAACATAGAAAAACCTTTTCAGTGAATGATAATCCCTGGCTCATTAACTACCATAGGAAGTCTGAGAGCTATATAAAAATAAATAAGTTCAGGTTGCTTAATGCACCCTTTTCCCATTGCTGTCCCTGCAGACTTACCTAAATTTAGGGTGTCAAGGGCCCACCCTTTGCTCTGGACCCATAGGACAATGCAGCCACTAGGGTGGTCCCGTGGGGGAAAAAAGAAAGGAGGGGTTAGGCCAAAGCTAGGCTTAAAGTCATTTCAGCTAGCACCATTTACAATCCCCAACTTGTGGAGAGGCCGGAGGTCTCTCTTAGCTGTAAAAGTCTTACCTCGGTCTGAACCAGAAACGGCTGCAAACAGATTTTAATAATTCTATATTCATGCAACTGAATAGATATCTATGACAGCAGCTCCTATTGTACCTGAGAAAAATATCTAAGGTCTCTGGCTGGGCATTAATGACTTGATAACAGCACACTTTCTGCATATTATCAGAATCTTTTGCAGTAGCTGGGCATTTTGCTCTTCTCCCAGGGGACAATCGCCAGTCTCTGGTGGTTGGAAGAGCTCATTATCACATAGGAAATTTTTCCAACGTTGCCAGAAAACCTCCCTGGGAATAGACTCAAACCCTCAATTATCCTGAAACTGTGTTGAGGAAAAGAAAAGGAGCACTGAAAGAGCAAATCAATGAGGTGGTTAGGTGCATATTGCCTGATTATGTGCTGAAAGCCAACACGTTTCGGGGGTAATGGGATCCCTCTTTTTCAGGGGTGACATATGTAATAAAAAGATGTACATTGTAACAAATATATATATCTTTTTTTTTTTTATATGTGTCAGCCTTAAAGAAGGGAGTTTGTGTTACTACTAAAGTTCAGCGGCTCTCAACTAGTAATAAAAGACATTTATTTGCACCTAAACAGCTCACTGAGCCGTCCTGAGTAGTCCCTGAGTAAAGGACATCTGACATACGGACGACTCCTAGATATGGACGGGGCTTTCCTGCACGTGGGGGGGAATGGGCGGTTTGCATGACTTGCAGAAGAAGTTTTTTGCTGTTCTGCAAGCTCTTGTATCTCTTTAATCACCAAGACAAACTCTGCAGTTGTTTTATTTTTGCATAATAAAGCTCAGCTTGCTCCAGAAGTTATTAAATGTCTAGGTTCCATAAAGCTTTGGGTTTTTTTTGTGTTTTGTTTGTGATTACACAATCCTCACTGAGGATTTTATTCAGTAACTGACACCATGCTGCGTAATAATATGTTGAGACAAACATCTGTCCTAATTGTATTTATTGAAATAATGTACATGTTCCGACTTACATACAAATTCAACTTAAGAACAAACCTACAGTCCCTATCTTGTATGTAACCCGGGGACTCCCTGTACTTACAATTCTCCACTTCATCCAGACTTCAAAAGTTCCTCCAATGTGACTCCATTCATGAGCAAAACCAATGGCATCCCCATGTTCACACCCCGATAGACCCCCTTTATATATATATTTATATATAATCTGGCATGGAGCCATGGCAGCACAGTGGCTCAGTGGTTAGCACTCTGGCCTTTGCAGCGCTGGGTCCCAGATTCAAATCTCTGCCAGGACACTATCCGCATGGAGTTTGCAGGTTCTCCCTATGATTGCGTGGGTTTCCTCCGGGTACTCTGGTTTCCTCCCACATTCCAAAAAACATGCAGTTATATTATTGGCTTCCCCCCACATTGACCTTAGTCTGTATTAATGACATATGACTATGGTAGGGACATTAAATTGTGAGCTCCTTTGAGGGACAGCTAGTCACATGACTATGGACTTTGTACACCTCTGCGTAATATGTCAGCGCCATATAAATACTGAGTAATATTATTAATAAATGAACTGACTACTAACAGACTTTATTTCTCTCCTGCAGCACAACAAAAGCGCAACCTATTCCGCCGGAATGCAGAAGACTTACTCGTTGGTTTGCCTCAACATGGACGACAACAAGAGCGTCAAAACACAAAAGGCGACAAAGAAGCCCTCGTTCCTCAGCTGGGGATTCAGAAATCGCCAGAAAGCAGCCAGCACCCTCTGTCTCCCAGCCACCAGCACGGGAAAACCCGATTCCAGCAAACTGTTCCTATCGCCGTACAATACCTTGTCATCCGACAGCGCAATGTACTGATAGTGCCAGTCTATGGACAAGGAACTCTTTCGACAGAAGGGCTATGAAATCAGATTACTGTGACAAGCTTGGAACTTCTATGTAGGAATAAGCTGCTTCCTGTCTCGTTGGCCTAATTTAGGAGCACGTCTCCCGAAATGACAAGCTACTGAAGTGAAAAAAAGAAAGGACATCGCCTTAAAAATAGTGAAGGGGTGAATACGTGCTTCGCTCAGCTCTTTCCCTATGAGCACTCTTGCCTTTTCCAGCTGCTGCATGCGTGCAGTAGAATGGCAGCTACATGTGGACGGACTGGAATATATTGACAAGGATGTTCATTCTGTGGATTGTGCCTACTAAGAGATACTTATATGATTATTTTGGTAATTTTTTTACTTTGCATAGCTGGTTCACATAAGTGCCATTTTAAGAGGACCTGATGACATGTGAATAGCAACACGTTAAATGTGTATTTTGACAGGTGAAATGGGGATAAACCATTTAAGCCTGGGATTGTCTGAGCATCACGATGACATTAAAGAAATAATCAGATTTTTATATAATTCATTACACATATGTTTAGTAGGCTGTTCACAGCGCTTCTGGTGCCATCTGAACTGGGCATATCATGCAGCCTCCCACTGTGGGAACCAGAGGCTGAACATGAACGAGGGACAGATTCAGGTTCAAGTAGAAATAGGGCCACCCGCATCCCGAAATAAATAAAAAAAAATTCATCCAGCTGTAGAAGGGGCGAATCTTAGGGCAGGTAGCATTTGTCCCACCTGGGGTAAAAATATGTGAGCAAGCCCTGTAAAAGCTCCAACTTAAAAAAAAGAGTTTCAGACCCTTTTATTACATTTGCTTCTCCTGTGCTGTAATAATTAAGGGATCATTTTGCAATTAAAAATCAATAATTTTTAAACTGCAACCTAAAGCAGTGGAACAACACTGCCCCCAGCTGGGTAGATATGTGAACTGCACCTCATTTAAACTTTACAAACTTTACAATAGACCAATCATGTTTTAGTAGCAAGATATAATTATTTTTTTTTCATAATTTTTTCGATTAAACATACTCAGGCATTCAGTTTAAGCTTCGACCAAAGACGCACAGAAGAAGGGACACAGGTGTGGATAGATGCATCCTCATATTTCTCTGTATGCTGCTATAGATGATTTTGTTACTGGTATTGACCGCAATATAGGTCTGTGGTGGTGAGCCGATAACAAATGTGTAGGATTTGGACCACTACGTTGTGCAATGCTGGACTCATTTTCATGATTCTACTTATGTTGTATATTTATGTGTTGTTTATATGGTGTTTATGTTAAACAGGGTGGCCAATCAAGGCTATCAGCCCCCGGATGGGTTGTTGGTGTAGGGATCTTGTGCAAGAAACTATTACAGGCAGGAATATGGACTCCTTTCTTTGTAAGTGATACGCTGCCCCCTATAGATGGGGGTTAGGTTCCATTGCAGGGGTGCCCACACTTTTTTGGCTTGTGAGCTACTTTTATAATGACCAGGTCAAAATGATCTACCAACAATAAAAACTTGGACCTAAACTCTACCGTGCACAGGAGTTATAATTTTGAAAGGCAGGGCTCCACAATCTACTTGCGTTACCTTTGTGATCTACCGATACGTTGCAATCCTGTTGGGCACCCCTGGTCTATTGTATGGGCTGCTGATTGAGAACTCTGCCCGAGATGCCTCCGCACCATGGTAGGTAGCAGTGTGTGATATTAAGAATCTTCTCCATGAAAGCGATACCAATCTTTCCACAGATTGCATTCTGTGATTTTTAGCTTTCAATATCTTCAATAGGTGACCCGGGGCTTCTGCAAGCCCTTATCTGAAACCATGCGACCCCAGATAGACTGGAAGAACCACCACAGTTCTATCGAGGGCATCTTTTCAAACATTCAGTCCATTCCCAGATGACAAAACTCAGATAAGGGTTTAGAATTTACAAAACCCAGCATTGGAAGAGAGGATACCGCCAATCTCACTATAGCAAGGCAAAGAACGGTGGAAGCTGATTTCATTTAATCCCAATGAATTCATCCCACACTTCCTTCCTTGCTATGAAATAAACCTAATAAATGTAACTCGTTTATCAATGTTTTATTCTCTCCTATTCCAGGCTGCTGTAAACAAACAGCATTGTGCTGAGGCCCCTCCCACTCTGAATGGGGAGTGCAGGGGGCGGGGCTATGACAACACTGCTGTTTGTATGACACCCCATTGAAGTAGCTGAGATGTATAAAAAATCAGAATTATAAGGGGGGCACTTGAATAAAAACTGTAGATATTTTCTAAAGTATAGATGGTCCTGTTGATATGTGTTTTCAGGTTTATATAAGATTGTATATATTTAAAGTGTATTTAAGGTTATATATGTATAGTAATAAGATGTAAAGGTATAGAGGTAAGATACAGAGTACAGGTGGATATTATGATGTGTGCAGAATAAAATATCGCCATTGATGATAAAGCAAAGTGATTTTACTGTGCAATATATAGATGTTTTAAGTAAAAAGAAAAATGTATTTTTTCATGTCATCTCTATGTGTCAGTAAACAAAATCTGTATGAGACTAATAAATAAACATTTCTTAGAAAATGTTTGTTTTAATTGGATTTTATTGGCAAACACAACATAAAATTTATAGGCTCTATTTATAAATGATTCCCTCTGAAATTCACTGACATGGTAAATTTTGGTGAATCTTTTCAGTTTCTATTAAAAATGACTTGTTCTGCCATCTAGTGGCCAATATTAAAAGTGCACAGCTGTCACCATAGGAAATGCTATGTGAAAATAATGAACAAATCTGGAGCAAATTTTTTTTTTTTAATCAAACTTTATTGGATCATATAACATACCATTAAGATGTATTTGTTAGTTTCAATATTATGTTTCGTTGAAACTACTTTGAAACAGGGACTAGTGCTTGTCTTTAAGAGTCCCTTGTTTGGTTTATAGGTCCGATAATAAATTATTGTATTGGGACAACACATGAACAGAAGATTTTGGTGTGCAATGTGTTAAATCTACGGACTTCGTCGCATGGAACTGTTTGACAAATGTATGTAAATGGAGCCGCTTCTATGTGTGGTGGTTCTTCTCCTAGTGGGTGACAGGGGGAGGCAGTTGTGTAGGTAGTGGGTTGAACAGCCAGATGTCCTGTTGGGAATTATTATTACTATCCAGTATTTATATAGTGCCAACATCTTATGCAGCGTTGTACAAAGTCCATAGTCATGTCACTACCTGTCCCTCAAAGGAGCTCACAATCTAATGTCCCTACCATAGTCATATGGCATTATTACAGTCTAAGGTCAATTTAAAGGGGAAGCTAATAAAAATAACTACATGTTTTTGTAATGTGGGAGGAAACCGGGGTACCCGGAAGAAACACAGCAGAATCTGCAAACTCCATGCAGATTTTAACTTAGGCCATAGTGCTAACCATTGAGCCACCGTGAATGCGGGATCTCCACAGAGCCAGTCACTGCTTTTATTTGGTGAGAAGTACCTTGGGGTAGCCGTAGATCCACAACTGGAAAAAGACTAACGTTCCATGTGAACAAACATTACCATCTCTCCCATTTGTCACCCCTCTGCATGGGCTTCTGTTGGAGACTACAACAGACATTACACAGACCTACTCCACTGTTGTCACCCCCCAGTAAGAAATGCCATGCAGCCGTTACTGAAGTGCATGTAGACAGGAAGTGGCTGGAACGAAGCAGAACTCGGATGTAAGAAAGAATTTAGAAATATAAATTAGCAAATGTTTATTATATGCAGTGTTTTAGAACAATAAATACCATTTATTTAGAAATATTTGTGAAATTGTTTTCTATTACTTTACAAATATGGAAGATAGAAAAGTAAACAAACATCACCCATAAACAACAAAGACATTCACCCTCCCAACAATTTTATACAATAACATTCAGCTCTTGTGATTGCTGTTCCAAACTCTCCATGATAGAGGCAGTGTAATGATTTTGGTACAGACAGCCCGCCTGACCATTAACTGTCCTACACCCCAGTAAGTTCAAAAGTCTGCTGGTCTCCTTGTGCTGCGGTCAAGTGACTTGGTCTAGCCTGAAACAATGGAATCAATCTACTACATTTAGGAGGAAACATTTCCTCATTCCCTTCCCAGTGGTTCTCCTTCCCATTCCATAACCCTTGGTCCAATGCTCAAATGTAGGAACAGAATATACTTCCATATTGGACAGACCCTTCTATTTTGATTGTGCTACAATGGCCCACCTTCATATCCACAGCCCTGAAGCAGGTAACTGCAATTAATATAGGTGACTTTCACCACTGAGTCACGTTGTTTTGGTAAGGAATTTATGAATGTTGCCGGCCATCCCTTTTCCCACCACAGCTTCTAGCTCGGCGAGGGAGGCGTTGGAAAGCTCCTGGAGGCTGGGAAAAGTCTGGAGCAGTTGCAGAGCTTTTACCCTTCCCACTCCGGGAATCTTCTGCACGGTCTGCAGGACGACGTTATCAAGAAGGTTGCAATGCTTCTTGGAGACAAACGGATTACTGCCGCCCTCTCTGCTCCATTCATGAACCTACAGGATAAAGGAAATATTACTCTGAGGTCTGTAAACACCCCCTTTCCAAAAAACAACACCCCTGTAAATTCCTGGTCATGTGATGCTTAATTACTAAATAATTACTATACAAAGAGTTCACAGTATATTAGCATGGTGGTCAGTGAGAAGAATTCCTTTTACATTGCTGGCTAATGGGAAGAATGTCACCCTTACAGATAGCCAAAAAGGTTATTGGTGTCACTAAGTCTGACCTGAGAGGCACAATGCGCTCATCGCTCAAGGAACCCCAGAAACCTCTGGAGGAACTGTGGTTGAGAAACCCTGCTGTACACCTGGAGATAATCAAAATCCGTGGCTGGGTGTTGTTACTCACCAAACAAAGGATGAGTTGGGCCGCTTCACTCTGATTGGCGACCGGAATTAACGACATCCCAAGTTCAAGTGCAACAAAGTTCTGCACTGGAGGAAAGTATTGCTCACTCAGCCGCGTCCTCTCTGCTATGACCAAACCCTTCAAGTTACTGGCCTGCCAAAAAAAAACACAAGTCTGATGAGCAGAGGGCGGCAAAATTTATAGGGGCCGTCCAAGCAAAACATAAAAGGTCAATAAGAAAAAAATATTGGAGATTTAAACTCTGAAGCTGGCTTTTCAATGTCTCAGAGACATTATTGGGGAGATCCCTAAATTATATGGGACTCCCACTATGCCTGGCTTTTCTGAGTCTCTACACTAGCCATTATGAAGGCTTCCTTACCTGTGAGCCCACCACCCCCTGCATTGAGTTACTGTCTCTGTACACTTTCTGTGCACATTTAAATGGGTTCCCCCCGCCATGCTGCGGCTCCTTTGGTAATAAAACAGACAGGTTATGCTGGGACTTGTAGTGCTCTGTCAAAGACCGATAGAGCATGCTGGACATCATAGGCACATAGCAGAGATTGAAAGGGCACATTGGGGGTCATAGTGCTCCACCAGAGACTGGCCGCACATTGTGGGGGTCATAGTTTTCCAACAGAGGCTGACCAGGCACTCTAGGTATCGTAGCTGCCCAGCAGAGGGTGGCCGGGCAATCTGTGTGTCGTAGTTCCCCAGCAGAGGCTGACCGAGCGATCCGGGGGTTGTAGTTGCCCAGCAGAGACTTACCAGGCGCTCTGGGGGTAGTAGTTACCCAGAAAAGACTGTCCAGGCACTCTGGGGTTTGTAGTTGCCCAGACAAGACTTACTGGGCTCTCTGGGTGACGTAGTTCCCCAGCAGAGGCTGACCGAGCGATCTGGGGTCGTAGTTACCCAGAAGAGACTTACCAGGCGCTCTGGGGGTAGTAGTTGCCCAGCAGAGACTAAAGTGGCACTCTGGGGGTTTTAGTTGCCCAGCAGAGACTGTCTGGGCACTCTAGGGATTATAGTTGTCCAGCAGAGACTAACTGGGCACTCTAGGGATCGTAGTTGCCCAGCAGAGACTAACCGGGCACTCTAGGGATCGTAGTTGCCCAGCAGAGCCTACTAGGGCACTCTAGGGGTTGTAGTTGCGTAGAGTTACTGTCTCTGTACACCTGTTGTGCCCCATGGGTCCCCCCATGTAAATTCCTATGTTAATAAAACAGCAATACCAAACATATGTACCTACTTTGCGGAAGCGGACAAGTCGTCTCTTAAAGGCGTTTCCCGACACCAAGTCCGTCTCTGATATATAGAGGACGCAGACTCTGTTAGAGAGGTGGAAGTCTACCAGCCCCAGACCGTCCTCGAACATCAGTTTAATTTTACCTGCAGAGGAGAACAAAGGCGCAACAAACTCAGATAAAAAAACGCCAAATTCCAATTCATTTGATTAAATGGGAACAGAATGAACTGAAAGACAGAAACTCATTGGATACAATGTTATTTTGATACATACAAAAATAGAGACTGGAGATTGTCCTGAACCCTAAGGCAGGCAGGGACTGTGGGAAACTTCATTTAAACTATTCTGTAAATGTAATTCCAATCACTAAATAATAAAACTTGTTATCAATCTCAAAGCAGACCGCCCACTAAACATAAAACCCGCCTATGCTGACAGACTCCTCCCCATTCATAAATCCTTATATGCATGCAAAGCATTGGCCCTCAATCACAGGGCTGGGACTGGTACTGGTCCATTGGCTGTGCCAAACCAAAGACAGTCATCCTGATTGGCTGCATTCTTCCATGTGACAGGAAAGATATGTGTCCTCTCTCTCCTGTCATTTCGTGTTCAGACACTTTCTGTTTAGGAGTGACAACGCTCTATCCCCATCTCCATTTGTACTTTTGTCTTGCCAAATGACTACAAATGGCTGTGGAGGAACTAGTAGGCTCTGTGAGGGACTGAGGAGATTGACACTTCCTGAAGTGTCAGTTCTTATGATCGAATAGGCATTTAGCAGCATACAAAGCCGAAAAAAAGATTTCCGGTCTTGATTTTCTGTCATTTGGACAGCAGTCTCTTTGAAGAAGCTTGTACCCTCCGGCAATGTCCTACCTTGTAATAACTGAGCCAAGGTGCTCCCCCTCAATTCTTGCTCCCAATCACATGACTGTAGGGAACAGCAGCAGCGCCAACTCTGATTGGTCTGCCCTATTAACTGGGTGCTCTGGGGGTCGTAGTTGTTCGTCAGAGGCTGACCGGGTGCTCTGGGGGGGTCATAGTTGCCCTCAAAGGGTGACCGGACGCTCTGGGGGTCGTAGTTACCTGTCAGAGGCTGACCGGGAGTTCTGGGGGTCGTAGTTGCCCGTCAGAGGCTGAATGGGCGCTCTGGGGGTCGTAATTGCCTGTCAGAGGTTGGCCGGGCACTCTGGGAGTCGTACTTGCCCGTCAGAGGCTGACCGGACGCTCTGGGGGTCGTAGTTGCCCGTCAGAAGCTGACCGAGAGCTCTGAGAGGTCGTAGTTGCCCATCAGAAGCTGACCGGGAGCTCTGGGGGGTCGTAGTTGCCCGTCAGAGGCTGACCGGGCACTCTGGGGGTCGTAGTTGCCTGTCAGAGACTGACCTGGCGCTCTGGGGGTCGTAGTTGCCTGTCAGAGGCTGACCCGGCGCTCCGGGGGTTGTAGTTGCCCGTCAGAGGCTGACCCCGTGCTCTGGGGGTCGTAGTTGCCCGTCAGAATCTGACCGGGAGCTCTGAGAGGTCGTAGTTGCCCATCAGAAGCTGACCGGGAGCTCTGGGGGGTCGTAGTTGCCCGTCAGAGGTTGACCGGGCACTCTGGGGGTCGTAGTTGCCTGTCAGAGGCTGGCCCGGCACTCTGGGGGTCGTAGTTGCCTGTCAGAGACTGACCCGGCGCTCTGGGGGTCGTAGTTGCCCGTCAGAGGCTGACCCGGCACTCTGGGGGTCGTAGTTGCCCGTCAGAGGCTGACCCCGCGCTCTGGGGGTCGTAGTTGCCCGTCAGAGCCTGACCCGGCGCTTTGGGGGGCGTAGTTGCCCATCAGAGGCTGACAGGGAGTTCTGGGGGTCGTAGTTTAGATTTTCAATCATTTGGACAGCAGACTCTTTGAAGGACCTCCTAAGCCTCCAGCCAGGTCCTACCTTGTAATAACTGAGCCAAGGTGCTCCCCCTCCATTTGTCACTCCCGATCACATGACCGTAGGGAACGGCAGCAGCGCCAGCTCTGATTGGTGTGCCCTCCTGCGTTGCCATTTAAACGTTTCTGTCATATGGACACGAAGCCGACCTGCAAAAAGAAGGACAGACAGGCATTAAACATCCCAATATAGGGTGCGGTGACTACAGCTGGGCCCTTTTATTACTTGTGTCGCCATGGCATTAAAAACCTGACAGGGGTTCACTCCCTACTGTTTTCGAAACCTAAAAAACAATGACTTGGAAACTTTTTAGTGACCCTTGCACCTCCTTCCTTCACATTGTAACAATTAACATTCAGCTGACAATATTTGTACATTGTATCAAGCTTTGTGATTTCCTCACCCAGGCTGTCTCGCGTCTTGTTGCTCTTCCATGCGCTATTTCTTTCCTCAGCGATGATTGGAGGTACAAGTGTCGCTCAAGCGCTGTGACCCAATAAGAGTCGTGCTCTTGTCCCCAGGGAGGGACTTCCTTCTCTGATCCCTGTGCCCGGTTTCCGTCTCTGGAAGACGCGATGGGTTTCCAGGGGTGACGGGATGGGGCTAGCGCTGATTGGTGGAAGAGCGCACGCAGGCCAATTAGAGAAAGTGACGGTGGTCACGTGAGAGTAGAACGCGATGGTTCAAGTGACTACGGGAGAAAGAACAAACGGTCTGTGAAGAGAGGGGAAACCCTGGTAGACGGCGGGACCATGTCGTTCCCCTTCAGGAGAAGAGAAGCTAACCAGTTTGTGAGTGAGACTTCCTCTACAGGGCGGACTTGTACCTTTCGTATGGTCTGACTGTATTTGGGGTTGTCATTTCCTCAGGACAGACTGACAGGTTATGCTGGGACTTGTAGTGCTCTGAAAAAGACCGAGAGGACATGCTGGACATCAGCGATCCATAGCAGAGACTGGCTGGCCTCTATGACTGGGGGTCGTAGTTGTCTGGCAGAGGCTGACCAGGTGCTCTTGGGGTCGTAGTTGCACGGCAGAGGCTGAATAGGCGCTCTGGGGGTTGAAGTTGCCTGACAGAGACTGACTGGGCGCTATGGGGTCGTAGTTGTTTGGCAGAGGCTGACGGGGTGTAGTAGGATCCTGGCAGAGGCTGACCGGGCACTCTGGGGGTTGTAGTTGCCCTGCAGAGGCTGACTGAAGCACTCTGGGGGTCGTAGTTGCCCAGCAGGAGTTGACCGGGCGCTCTGGAGGTCATAGTTGCCCGGCGGAGGCTGGCTGGAATTCTGGGGGTCGTAGTTGCCTGGCAGAGGCTAGCCAGGTGCTCTGGGGGTCGTAGTTGCCCAGCGGAGGCTGGCTGGTGTTCTGGGGGTTGTATTCGCCCGTCAAGGGCTAGCCGGGTGCTCTGGGGGTCGTAGTTGCCCAGCAGAGGCTGGCTGGCGGTTGTAGTTGCCTGGAAGAGGCTGAATGGGCACTCTGGGGTTTTAAGATCTCTAGCAGCAACTGACTGGGCACTTTGGGGTCGTAGCTGCCCTGGAGAGGCTGACTGGGCGCTCTGGGTGTCGTATTTGCCTGACAGAGACTGACCGGGCGCTATGGGGTCGTAGTTCTTTGGCAGAGGCTGACGGGGTGTAGTAGGATCCTGGCAGAGGGTGACCGGGCATTCTGGGGGTTGTAGTTGCCCTGCAGAGGCTGACTGAGCGCTCTGGGGGTCATAGTTGCCTGCAGGAGTTGACGGGGCGCTCCGGAGGTTGTAGTTGTCGGGCAGAGGCTGACCGGACGTTTTGGAGATCGTAGCTGCCCGGAAGAGGCTGGCCGGGCGCTCTGGTGGTTGTAGTTGCTCAGAATTCTGGGGATCGTAGTTGCCCAGCAGAGGCTAGCCGGGCGCTCTGGGGGTTGTAGTTGCCCGGCGGAGGCTGGCCGGCGTTCTGGGGGTTGTAGTTGCCCGGCGGAGGCTGGCCGGCGTTCTGGGGGTTGTAGTTGCCCGGCAGAGGCTGGCCGGCGTTCTGGGGGTTGTAGTTGCCTGGCAGAGGCTAGCCGGGTGCTCTGGGGGTCGTAGTTGCCCGGCGGAGGCTGAAGGGCACTCTGGGGTTTGAAGTTCTCTAGCAGCAACTGACCGGGCACTTTGGGGGTCGTAGCTGCCCTAGAGAGGCTGACCGGGCACTCTGGGGGTCATGGTTCCCCAGCAGCGGCTAACAGGGCATTGTGGGGGTGTTAGTTGCCCAGCAAAGGCTAACCAGGAATTGCATGGGAGGACCTAATTCTCCCCTTTTGCCTCTACTTTGACCAATATTTGTGTTTCATTATGTAAAGTCACAGTAATATTGTAACATATCTTCTGATGTTAATACATTTTTAGTTTAAATAAAAAAAACAAAAAAAAATGTGTGTAATAACACTGACTGCTACTTGTCTTCCTTGCTTAGAAACACATTGCTCATGGCCTCATCCCTGCAGCCACCGTAGCCCCCCGTTCTGCTGTTCCTCGCACCCCTCCTCCCCGTAGCCCAAACCCTTCTCCAGAGAGACCCAGGTAGGTGTAAAGGAGTTTCTGCAGGGCTCCATGTGTACCTCACCTCTGTAACAATTCTGTCATTTTCATTGTTTCTGTTTCCACCTTTTCATTTTCTGCATCTTTCCGGTCCCACTTACTTTGTATGACTTCTCATAGAAACACGTATCAGTACATTTAGACAACCTTCCACTTCTAGGGCATGTAGAGTGTGACTTTTTATTATCTAAAGGACTCGATATTGCTGAATATCAATCAATGAACAGAAATTAGCACATTATGATATATCTAAAGCCAAAAATAAATTAATAAAATAACAGGAACAGTTAAAACTCATTAGAAAGTTTTTCCTTCACTTCCTGTCCTGTATACACAGCGGGAAGTGAGAAGAAATATCTTCAAAGTGCTAAGAAAACCTTAGACTTTCAGAGGGCTACATAATTAAAAACAATTTTTATTATACAGGTAGTCCCCAGGTTACATACGAGATAGGGACTGTAGGTTTGTTCTTAAGTTGTATTTGTATGTAAGTCAGAACAGGTATATTATTTTAATAAATGCAATTAGGACAGATGTTTGTTTCAACACATTATTAGGCAGTGTGGTGTCAGTTACTGTAAAAATAAACTCACTGTGAGCTAATCACAAACAAAGCAAAAAAAAAAAACAATTTATGGTTCCTAGACATTCATTAACTTCTGGAGCAAGCTGTGCTTTGATATGGGAAAAAAAAACAACTGCAGAGTTTGTCTTGGTCATTACAGTGTTACAAGAGGTTGTAGAAGAGCTCACCCCGCTAAGATCACCCACAACCTCAGCTGTGTTTAGCAAAATATTTTTTTCTGCAAGTCATGCAAATGGCCCTCTCCAAGCCTCCATCCTGCACGCAAGGGAGCAGGGAAGCCCTGTTCGTATCTAGGAGTCATCCGTATGTCAGATGTCCTTAACCCGGGGACTACCTGTACACAAAAATTCTATACATTACATCAAAATAGTAAAAGAAATACTGGTGTGTCAATTTTTTTTTCCTACAATATTCCAATCATATAGAACATCACCTTTCTAGGGATGTATCTTATAAAGCATTATTTAACTAGAAGGGGAAAGTCTATTAAATGCGTTTCACATCTGTGGCTGCTTCTTTAGGAATGAATGATGTAAATAGTAAGATTAGGGTCCAAGAAATAGAGGTTGTAAAAATTGAATACAGCGCTATCACGAGAGCAGCTAGCAACAGCCTAAACGCAGACAGGAGACCCCAGAACTGAGGTCCATTGACTGAGCCTAAGCCTAATAGGGAACCAACAGAGAAAGATTTTTCAAAGCTAGCATATTGAAAGATAATCCAGGTGCCCAAGATGTTGGAGAATATAGGTAAGTAAAGCAGATTCCCACCATCTTGGTTGGTCTCCTAAGGTCTTGTCCTGTATGTACATCAGGAAGTGAGAGGAAATATCTCCAAAGTGCCAAGAAATCCCCTTTAAAACAGATCTCATAGGAACCGATTGGTAGGTTTGGCTTTGGATACAATTTATAAATAACAGAGCTTCCTTTAATTCGTCCAGGTCCGCTCTTGCTGCTGCCATTTTGATGACCTCTCTAACCGGTCGTACAGTTGCCATACCGCAGCCTCGTCAAAGATCCTACTCCGACAGCATGTGCATTGATGAATCGAGTCAGATCCAACCGTACGCTTCGGCCTCAGAGCTCGGAGTGGCGTAAGTAGCAACCCCCTTCTTGTTCTGAATAGGTTAGCACCCTCTGTGAAGTTGGAGCGTTTTAGTGCAGTGTGATCATGGTGGCTGTATGACTTGAGTAATGTTCCTATGTGATATGTCTTTCAGACAAAATTGGAAGGCCTACGCCAATCGGAAGAAGCAAAGCTCTCCCGCCATGTCCTTCACGTTTGATGACGATGACGGCACAGAGGAGCAAATGTCAGAAATAGAGAAACAATTTGTTCAGCAAGTGTCGCCAAGGAGGGATGAAAATGTGGCAGCTGAGCCGATTTACGCTGTTCCTCACAAAGGCCGAAAGGTGAAACCTTTTAATGTAAATTTTCTGTGTACAGACGACATAGTTTATATAAGAGGGAAAAGCCATATCTACTCATTACTGCTTAGTAAGTGTGCTTTTTTGTCAAATTGATGTGAGGAGCATCTTATCTTATCACAAAACGTTCTCTGCAGCACTGCAGGCTCCGCTCCACATCGCTGCAAGCTTCACACCACAGCCTGATTATTACAAATGAGAAATTAAATCTCTGCTTGTGTGTTGGATATATTGGGCCTGATTTATTAAAGTGGACCTAAACTCAAAATTTTTACTTTACATAAAAGTAGACAACTGTTTTAAAGAAAAAATTGTCCAACAGTCTTTTAAAAAAGGAGTGCAGCACCGCCTCTTTCTGACTTGATTTGCCGCAGTGATCAAGACAGAATGGAGCGCAAAGCCTCCCGGGATGCATGACGTAGGTATCCTGGGAGGCCTTGTGCTCCATTCTGTCTTTCCTGACGGATCCATGAACGCCATTGGATGACTGCTGTACACATCCCAGAGAATCCGCCCGAGATTAACTGTCATGCTGTTCGCGGGCAAGTATCTGACGTGTATACGGTCACTGCATTTACAGATAACCATTTGATGTGTGTATATAGTTTGGGACAGGAAATTGCAATAGTCTTTTATGTGTAGGACTCATTAATGAATGGCTGATATGCACCCATATGGAGGAAATCACAGCAGGGTGCTGCTCGATCATCGTTGCCCTCCCCTTTTCATTGCACAGAACAGTGCTCTTGAGTGTACAGTGCTCATTCCTTTATTTGTCACTGGAAATGATCACAAAAAATCGGATCCATTGGATGTTTCTATCACACATTTGTAGAAGTCTACAAATTTATTTTGGCAGATTCTGCTTTAATGGAAGCATTATATACTTGCGCACATTCTAGAAATACCACCACTTACCAGTATTTTTATAAAAGCTGTTTCAAGAGCCATGTAAACATTTACATTCACAATAGTCATTCACAGTTCTGCCTCTGAACAACCTAATGACATACTTACCATTCACACTGTTACATCAGTGATAATAATTGCAAAGTAACTTGGAAACTGTCAGAGAATGCTAATGCATGCAGTGATAAAGAATACCACTTGATGGCGCTGTGTCTATAAATGTTAAAATGCAGAATATTCGTATTACAAACCCGTCCTCATTTGTGATAGGTGGCTGGATTTACTAGGAGGTGGTGTTTAAAGTTTTGATGTCGTTTAAGTATTAGGGAATCATCAAAAATGATGACAATATTTGTTCTGTAAGTAGACAGCAGTGGGTGGTATAAAATTCACATGTAAATCAGAATTCGGGATGGTTTAAATGACAGGGTTGCCAGTGAACAAGCATAGTTAGGTACAAGCAATTGTAGGTTCTGGAGAGACAGAGATACAGGATTTCTGGGGGTGCAAGAGCACACAGAAGTCTAGGAAATGAAAATAATGGGGGGGGGGGGGGTACTAGTTGTCCTTTAAATTTCCACTGTACTACCATTACAAAGCAATGTGCAACATGTGGGTTATATAAAACATACGGCTAAATAATATCTCTTTCCTTTCTACCTCTATAGAGACATGCAGCATCCCCAGAGCAGGATGCATATGATGGCAGTGGAGCTACTTCTTCTGACATTGAGTCTTCAGATCATTCTCCCAGAAGAGGTATTTTTTTTTTTTTTTTTACTTATCTACATATAGAAGGATTTGGAAATTATGATGATGTGATAACCATGGTAGCTCTTCTCTCTTATATATACACCCAGGATTCTCTCTATGCAGTATTACAATGGTTGGAATTTCAACCAATTTGCACCAGAGCACATGTAAAGTGACTTATTAGACTTGTAGTGGACAGCAAATTTCACTGAAGTTCCCCCTTAACCATTATCACACGCTCTCTTTGTCTCATAGGTCTGTAGATACAATATGGTGACCATTTTTATTTAGCAAAGACATCCAAAGTTTACGTACACTTTAGGGAACATTTACACGTATTGATTTTGTCTGGACAGGGGAAAGCTCAGCACCAGACTAATGAGATAATTTGTCTGTCATTTCAATCATTCCCTCTATCAGTATGTCCTTTGTTAACACCTGAGATTTAGGCTGGGTACACACGTTCAATAATTGTCATTGGAAAGGAAATTTCATGATCCTTTCCAACCACAAAAGACTAAATGATGCATGAACGAGTGTTGTACTTACAGTACCATTATGCTGTATGGAGGGGGAAGAACAACGGAGCAGCACCCCGCTGTGCTCTCTCCCCTTCACTTTCATTACAATTGTTCGCTGTTCGTGGATCCGCCAGGATGGATCCATGAATGACGAGCGATGTTCACATGCCAGATACTCGCTCTATTTCTGCCCTGAGGCGATTATCGGATAATAATCATCTGATGTATGTAGATAGCCTTAAGCTGCGTACACACTTGCAATAATTATCATTGGAAACGAATGACTAACGACCGATTGTCCGCTAATCGTTAACGAAAGTGCACAACAACAAACAAGGATTGTTGCGGCGGATCTGATTGAGCGATGATCGTTCACTATCTATTGTGTGTATGGTCGTTCAGTGATCGTGGATGCTTCTGGAGTACACTTTCTCCTTTACATTTCCTGAAACACTTCCTGCATCATTCAAACGATCGTATCTAGCGTATGTACACTATTGGTGGATTATATTTGAACGATCGTATTGTTACAACATGTACAGAATTGTGCACAATACGATCGTTCAAAATAATCTTGCATAATTGTTAGTCTTTCATTTTCTAATGATAATTATTGCAAGTGTGTACCTAGCTTAAGTCCTTGTGCTACCTCTCCCCTTTTCCCAATCTGAACTCTGCTGTACAGGGACTGCAAGCAGCTTATGCCAAATTCAGGTAACTTGCTTGCATTTAAAAATACATTTAATGATGATTACTAATAAATGAGTGCAGAGCTGTAGGATACAAAATTAAGCATAAATACAAAATTCATATTTTCTTACCTAAATCTTCATGTTCTTTGTGTGTTCCTTCTAGATCAGTGCATCAATTGTGTGAAAATTTGTCTCTGTGCAGGAGATTCCTATACAGACCTGTCACTACAGCTCTTTCTGCTTTTGCAGGGTGACTGGTCTTGTATCCACCCTCTCCCTCCTGTAGCCTTGTGCAGACAGACTGTAGTAGTTGGGGCTCTTTGCTATCTGCACAGGTTATATACAGAAAAATTGTGATGTTTTTTTGCCCAGAATTTAGTATTAAGTTGAGTCTTTATTCTCTGTTTCAAAGTAAAATTTAACACCAACAAAGAAGCTGTGATTTCGAGATTTTGCCCACATGGGTTTTTTTCTTTAATACATTTTACTACCATCCCTAATACTCTGTATGTTGGCTGCAACCTCTACAGGCAGATGTAGAACAGAACCATCAGACATAAATAAGATTGATAAGTCTATATTGTAATGCATATTAGCAGGGATGAGATCACACTTGTGTTGAGGCTTTGACACACATTGCTATCATTCTGTCATGAAAATATTTTATCTGCCAGACTAACTGACCTGTCCTGGACATGAAGGCATCAAAACAAATAAAAAACTGATTTAGGAATAGACTCCTGACCTCACAGTCCTGGTACATGTATGCAATTACATTACAGAAATATTGGTTTTGCTGTCACATAATGGTTAGAGATTTTGTAGCTTTGTTATGAGAATGCTGCCTACCTTTATTTAGAAATGTTAAAGTCTATCTAAATCAAACAGCTTATTGCCCTCCTTGTGTATTAGGTGTACCCCTTAAATTAACTCTGTAACAATAATATTTGGCGAAGTAGGGACAGAACTGATGATTCATTTTATTTTAAATTAGAAAGCAGAATTAAGCCTGCAGTGGAGTCTCCTATTCCTAGACCGGACCCAACATCTAGCAGATCGAGAGTCACTGAAATTGCCAGATCAGGTAACCTTTCTGTCTTGACTTGTATAAGAAAAGTGTGTACAGCAAGCTTTTACAAAGCTTGTAAAGCAACCTTCAGCACCAGATTGGAAACTTTTAACAAAGCTCTTCATGGGAATGCTGACTGTGGCTTTTACAAGTTGTTGGCTAACTTCTGTAGACTTCAGAATAATGTGAAGTTTGGTGGTTTGTTCGAAGTAAAGGTTGTTGAGCATTTAGGGTACCGCCCCTCCTTGTCAAGTCATCAGGCTGCTGTGACCTTTTGGAGCCTAAGATAACCCCATTAGCAGAAAGCTAATAGGAAGTGTTCACAGAACCAAGGCATCAATGTGGACACTTAGACTGCAAACATACGTTCAAATATTGTTGCTGGAAACGATCTTTCATGATCATTTCCAGTGACAAAAGAGTTACTGATGAACGACTGGGCATTGTACAGTTCCCTACCATTTTATAAAAAGGGGACAGCTGGAGAACAAGTGAGCAGCACCCAGCTGTGCTCTTCTCTCTTCACTTGTATTCCTGTCTCTCATCATCAGTCGTTCATCAGGGTGGATCCATGAAAAACGTTGGATGATCTATTTACACATGTCATATTCTTGCCCGTGACGAGCCCGACCATTCGTATCAGGCAAGAATCAATAAATAGGATTTATATAGCGCCAACATATTACGTAGCGCTGTACATTAAATAGCTTTTAATTAGGATCTTCCTCTCTGCAGTTCACAATTTATATTATTCAGGAACTGGTGTGTCAGGTGACTGCAGATATAGCATTTGGGGATAGTAAGGTGTTTAGCTGGGGGGTCATTAATTACATTTTGGTGGTGGTGAGCTTTAATCTTTTCCTTTCTATGATATCCTACAGGTTCTTCTAGTTTATCTGAGGCCATAAGTCGTCTTGACGTCTCAGAGCCCATGAGTCGTGCTGATGTGTCAGAGGCTGTAAGTCGCACTGGTGTATCACAGGTGGCAGATCACACTGAGGTATTGGAAGCTGTAGGTTGCAACTATGAAGCAAACCAGGGTGAGATAAAACACCTACACACCACAAACCAGCAGCTGACCAACCAGAATCATGAGCTCAATGCTCAAGTGGAGGAAATGAAGCAGCAGATGAAAGCCTTGAGATTAAAGTTGAAGAATCTGAAAAATGAGAAGAATGAACTAGAAGAAGCCTGGAAAAAATCTCACGTGGGAGGTAACTATAAAACTATTTATCTCTCCTAGTGAGTTTAGTTTGTCCACTAATCTGATGTTCTGTTAAGTTTTAACAAATACATGTTGGATAGAATTAAAGTAAATTTCTTTAAAATAAACTTTAAACAGTCTTAGATCAACTTATTTGAAGAAAAAAAAGTTTCTGCAATTCTAATGTATTTGGTTAAAGTGGAGCTTAGCTTTGGGGAAAGGAGGGCTTAGAACTTGAGGCCCAATGTAGTGATTTCAATTTAAAACCAAGGGGGCATTACAGGAACAAAGAGATCAGTCCGAAGAGTAACCTAGGCATTTTTAAGCATTTTCAGGTTCTTGGAGAACCATTAAGCTCTCACCCTGGTAGTAGATTTGCTGGTGCGCTGGTGCACTTGGTGTTCTGCCAACTCACTAGCAGTCTTCCAAATCCTATTTGGAAAGATACCTGCCTGTTGGTGGCCAACCTTAGAATGAGATTCCTTCAGAAAATTTGGGAGATGCAGATGGTTTGTATTTAATGGTGTTTCCTCATTCACAGCAGATGCGGCAGAACTGATCTCTCTCCGAGAACAAGCACAAGAATTGGTTGATGAGAATGACTCTTTAAAGATGACCATCCATCGTCTTAATGTTGAGCTGAGCCGCTATCAAACCAAGTATCGCCCATTAACTAAAGAAGAGGTAGTTTTTGGCTCCTTATTTCTTTTTTTTTTCTTTCTATGTAGAGGGGAATGAAGGAGCGAGCAGCACCCCACTGTGCCCCTCTCTATGACTTGTACATCAGTCATTCTTCATTTGTTGTTATTTGATCCAGGATAGGACAGATCCATAAATGTTGTCGGGCGACCAATGTACACGTGTCAGGTTCTTGCCTGAGACACACCCTACCATTAATATCGGGCAAGAATCCTCTGACATGTGTGTACATAGCCTTCAGTTCAGCTAAAAGAAAGTCAAAACATGTTGGGGAACGAAACACTAAAATATGAATATAGGGCAAAAATTGTAAATATGCAATATAAATATGAATAAGATAACTTATTTTAATTACACCACTCAACGTTAGAAATTGGTTACATAACAGGGGTCTTGTTGATAAATCATTTCCATATTAATACAAGGTTTCCTCCATGTTAAAAAGCTCAAGAAAAGCTCTCCTGATGTTATATAAAAAAACCTCCTTTTTTATAAACTCCATAACATAGGGAGGCTATGTTTTGTATTTCATAAAACACAAGTGAGATAATGGATAACTGAGATTTCAGATCAATATGCACAGGAAGAGAGAAGGGCAGTGAATTTCAGGCAGAATCAGTAGGTACATAGTTGAAAAAGACATAAGTCCATCAAGTCCAACCGCTAGGGAATTAAACAAATCCCAGATATAAAACCCTATAGATATAGTTGGTCCAGAGGAAGGCAAAAAAACGCTATACAATTTGCTGTAGGAATCGGGGG
Organism: Pyxicephalus adspersus; assembly: GCF_032062135.1. NCBI lineage: Eukaryota > Metazoa > Chordata > Amphibia > Anura > Pyxicephalidae > Pyxicephalus > Pyxicephalus adspersus. The sequence goes on along the minus strand of NC_092866.1, from coordinate 4,247,173 downwards.
GGAAAAAAATTCCTTCCTGATTCCATGAGGCAATCAAATGTTTCCTGGATCAAGAGTCTCTGTTATCTTTACTTTAAATCCTTAATACCCAGGTATATTCTGTGCTTCTAGAAAAGCATCCAGCTTTTTCTTAAAGCAATCTATATTAGTTGCTGAAACTACTTCCTGAGGGAGCCGATTCCACATTTTCACAGACCTTACAGTGAA
>NC_092866.1:4176927-4246647 GCF_032062135.1 Pyxicephalus adspersus | reverse complement strand
GGTCTGACCAATGCTTTGTACAGGGGCAGGATAATGTCTCCATCTCTGCAGTCTATTCCTCTTTTAATATAAGAAATTACTTACTAGCTTTAGATATTGCAGCTTGGCATTGGATGCTGTTATTAAGTCCATGATCTACCAGAACCCCCGGATCCTTTTCCATTTCTGACTCCCCCAAATGTATTCCCCCTAGACAGTATGAAGCATGCATGTTGTTAGCTCCCAAGTGCATAACTTTACATTTATCAATATTAAATGTCATTTGCCACTTGGCTGCCCAATCAAACAGTACATCCAGGTCTGTTTGTAGATTATAAACATCCTGTATGGACTTCATTCCATTACATAGTTTGGTGTCATCCGCAAACACAGAAATGGTACTTTTAATCCCAAGCTTTATATCATTTATAAAGATGTTAAACAGTAAAGGTCCCAACACTGAACCTTGGGGTACACCACTAATAACCTTGGACCAGTATGAATCATTAATTACATCTCTCTGGATGCGATCTTTAAGCCAGTTCTCTATCCATTTACAGATTGACTTTTCTAAACCTATCAACCCTAACTTGCATATTAACCGTCTGTGGGGTACGGTGTCAAATGCTTTAGCAAAGTCCAAGTACACCATATCAACTGCTATTCCACTGTCTACCTGTTTACTTACTTCCTCATATAAAAATAGAGTAAATTTATTTTGAAAACTTCGGTCTTTCTTGAAGCCATACTGACTATCACTTATAATATTATTTTCTAGCAGAAACTCCTCTATGTGGTTCTCTATCAAACTCTCTAAGAACTTTCCAACTATGGACGTTAACCTGTCTGTAGTTACCTGGTAATGACTTTGCTCCCTTTTTGAAGATGGGTACCTTGCCAGTGACTAAAGTTCCTAAAAATAATGAGAAATAATGGCTTTAAAATAACTGAGCTCAGCTCTTTGAGGACACGTGGATGTAATCTATTAGGTCCTGGTGCTCAATTTGGGCTTGAGCTCTCCCATTTTCCTTCGTGTACACAGAGCTAAAAAAAGTGTTTAGTAAATCTGCCTTGGCTTTATCCCCAGTTACCAACCCAGCAACATCCTTAAAGGGGCCTACATGCTCAGATCTGATCTTTTTGCTATTAATATATTTAAACATTTTTTGGGGGTTTGCCTTACTTTCCTTTGCATTCTGTCTTTCATTTTGAAGTTTTGCCTGTTTTATCTCCATTTTACATCTTTTGTTATATTCTTTATATCAGTGTTTCCCAACCTTTCTTAGTCGCGGCACATATTTTACAATTAGAAAAATCACACGGAACACCACCAAAAAGTCAGACACGTAAATTAGCTACCTGCTGCCATCTAGTGGAAGAGTTTTTTTTGGTTCTGCATTTCCCACGGTACACCCGAAGATCTCTCAAGGCACACTAGTGTGCCGCGGAACAGCGGTTGAAAAACACTGCTTTATATGTTTCAAATAATGAAGGTGATCTTTCATTTTTATATTTTTGAAATGCCCTTTTCTTGTTCCTTATGGCTTTTTTTAACATCAGCTGTTTTAATTTTAGCCTCCTAAACATATTACCCATTTGAATATATTTTTCAGTTTGTTTTTGTAGAACACACTTGAAACATTTCCATTTCTGTTCTGTGTTCTTTGAGGACAATATTGTCTCCCAGTGCAAGTCACAGAGAGCCGCCCTTAATAATGGAAACTTTGTTCTCTTAAAATTAAATGTTTGTATCCTGTTTTTGCTTCCTGTTTACAGCCTACATTAAATGAAATCATATTATGGTGACTGCTACCCAGATTCTCTTTTATTTGCACATTTGTTATAAGCTCTGCATTGTTAGAAAGAACTAGGTCCAGCAGAGTATCATTTCTAGTTGTGGCTTCAATAAACTTTACCATAAAATGATCTTGTATTAAATTCACAAATTTCCTCCCTTTTGCTGTTCCTGTAGTGCCATTACTCCAGTCAATGTCAGGGTAGTTGAAATCTCCCATGAATAAAACACTTCCACTTTTTGCTACTTTTTTTTATCTGTGCTAGTTAATTCTTAATTTCTTCCTTAGCACTGGGTATTCTTCTGTACTTGCAGACAAGATCTTAACCTGAAGACATTATATCTAAGCACTCAGAAGCTGCAATATATTACTTTTTCATCTTGGGTTTCTGTATTTTTAAATATTAAAGATTCCAGCACTGTAAAATGTACGACGAACCCTTTTTGTAAATATTGCACCCTTTTTAATATACATAGAAATCCTAAATTTCTCTGCTAAGTAAAATTGTTGCTTCAGCTGTGACTTCCAATCTTAGAGTAACTGTACTGGAAGAAAAACATTTTCTGCCCCAATAACTTCCACGCTGGCTCCAGTCGTCTGTCTGCACTGGCCAAGTGTTTGAGATCACATAGCTATTGCTGAGTTTATCTAGGAAGTGACATTTGAATAGCGGAATCAGAGGAGAGTGGAGCTAACTCTCCTCTCTGTCTTTTCTTTGTCCTGCACTCATGTTGCTTACTTTTACCGGATAATTTGTGTTGAAGTGTTTGATGATAAATAATGCAGAATGTGGCTACTCTTGAGGGTAATGTGATCTCAAACTTTACAGTAACAATAAAGAGTCAGCAGGTGAGAACCACAGGAATAGGAAAAAGAGAAGTAAGATCGTACTGATAGTTGGGAGCAGGGAAAGTTATATGCTGGTTATTAGGAGGAAGCCCATTGCCCTAACTGCAAAAACTTGCGGTTAGATTAATTGGCTTCCCCCCAAAATTGACCTTAGATTGTTTTAAAGACATATAACTATGGTAGGGACATTAGATTGTGAGCCCCCTTGAAGGACAGCTAGTGACATGACTATGCACTTTGTACAATGCTGCGTAATATGTTGGTGCTATATAAATACTGTATAATAATATCTTTTTCTGCTAGGTAAAGATCACATTGGTCTTGCTTTATTTAACTAGTCACAAGGTCGATGAAGCTGCACATCACTATGCCAGCCCTGAAACAGATTTTGTTATTGAGGTCAAAAAGTACAACCTCACCAGTCTTTTCGTTGCATTTTGCTTGTAGAGACTTGATGGGGTGAAATACGTCAGGGTGTTGGTTGCACTGGTTTATCCTAACAAGGTTTTTTTTTACATTGACAACTGTGTTTCTGGTTCCTTCAATCTTCTGACTTATGCAAACTTTACTTTAACATAGACATATCACAGCAAGATAAGGTAAGCCAACATTTCTGACGTGGTTCTAATGTGGGCACCTATCCTAGTTTTAGCGCTGAGTGCCGCCATCTTTCCTTCTTTCACTTCTGACAATCTTTAGCCAACTTGATTAGCAACATGCATGGGGATCTCCAGGTTCCTCTACAACCAAAGCTAAAACTATGCATGCAGAGCTCAGCTTTGACTTCAGAGACCTGGAGAAATCAGATAGGTAAGCTGCATTATTAAAGAAGGAACATCACCTGTCCCTTTCTGAAATTTTGTCCTGCTTGATCATGCAAACTTACCGTTACACTTTAGGCTTCAATTTAAGCATCTAATTAAGCATTTCATTCTAGGAAAAACAAGGAAAGCTGGGTCTGCTAGTCATTGGGCTCAGTGGTTAGCACTCTGGCCTTTGCAGAGCTAGGTCCCAGGTTCAAATATTTGCCAGGGCACTGTCTGCATGGAGTTTGCATGATCTCTCCGTCTTTGTGTGCGTTTTCTCCCACATTCCAAAAACATGCAGGTAGGTTAATTCCCCACCACCACCAAAATTTACCTTAGACTGTGGTAATGACCTATGACTATGGTGGGATATTAGATTGTGAGCCCCTTTGAGGGACAGCTAGTGACATGACTATGGACTGTAAATTGCTGCATAAGATGTCTGCAATATTTTAACACTAGTTATGAATAACAACATTTTGCCAGGAGTAGGGAGCAGGAGGAGTTGAGCTGAGAGAAGGGTAGTGAAGGGAGCTGAGCTGCTGAGTCGCTGCTGGGAGAGAGTAGCAAGGTCTCCTGAACTGCTGAGAGAAAGCTTCAGTCCGTCTGTTTTGTTTGTTAATATTATTAAACAGGATTTATATAGCTTCAACATATTATGCCGCACTGTACGTTAAATAAGGGTTGCAAATGACATACATATACAGACAGTGACACAGGAGGAGGAGAGGACCCTGCCCAGAAGAGCTTACAATCTGGGAGGTGGGGGAAGTAGCATAAAATAGGAGGGGGGATATGTAGCGGTGGGAAGTAGTGAGGGTTTTAAGAGACATATGAAGACGGGTAGGTGAGTTTGAAAAGATAGATTTTTAGTGCTCTTTCAAATAAGCATAAAGTAGGAGCAACCCGAAAAGAATGAGGAAAACCATTCCACAGAATCGGGGCAGCTCTTATATTTTATGATTTGATATCTTTTGTAATTTATAAGATTACATTCCTATATGTATCCTAAGAAAACTGTAAACATTGTAGATTCCACTCAGATTCAACTCCTGCTTTTTAATCAAACCAAAAAGCCTTAAAAATGATTGCATTCTTGCTCACTTGCTATCTCCCTATGCCGCAGAAGCTCAACGAACTGCAAAGGGCACTTCCTTGTCACAGTTGAACAGAGTTGACTCCCAGCATTGCCATAATACCTCATAATTCTTTCTGACAGAGCATCCCACACTGTTCTTCCCATGAGACTCTGCTCACTACTCTGGTCCAATCGATCTTCTCACTGCAACAACAAGCTGTGAATTGGGGTTTTAGCACGTTAAAAAATCATTTTTCCTTTTTATTACTTTTTTTTTTACCTACTTTAGTCAAAAATAGTGGTGGGTGGGGGGCTGGAAATATTTAGTATAACCACAGGTGATTTTGAAAAAGTCATATTCTTCTGTAAAAGCAGCAGCGAGTTTGTTTTGTTTCCACCGCGGATAATGACAGCATGTTCTTCCAGTACGCGGGCAAGGCTGGAGAGGACTGTCTGTTCTCGAACACCAGAATGGAGCAACATAAAGATACACACAGGGATTTTTGTTACTATTGTGTATTCTTTATCACTTCTCTGATAGAACTTTATCTAATAGCTGCTATTTGCTGGGGGGGACATTTCAGGTAATGCAATGTTCTCCCGATGGTAATTTTAATTTCAATTTCTCCTTGCCATCATGTACTAGTATTAGATATACCGTCCGATCAATGTTCAATCAGTATTGCAATCATTTTTACCATTTTATTTCCTTAAAATATCAATTGGGGCACAAAAAATAGTTTCAATTTCAGTTGACAAAAAAAAACCTTGCCTGATCTTTTTTTTTTTTTTTGACTTTCTGCACAAAAATTGCTTGTAAATAAGACATTGGCTTATGTGTTGCATAATGTGTGACTATCTTAGGGATACAATGTACCAAAAGCTAGCACAGAGAATTGAAAGAGGACCAGTCACATTTGCATTTAATGAAAAATCTGTTTTATAAGAATAACAAATGGACTTTCCAGGTTCACAGGGGGAGCTGTTTAAATAAAAAAAGAAGCAAATGTGTTTTATTACTTAGCACGATGGCTCAGTGGTTAGTACTCTGGCCTTTGCAGTGCTTGGTCCCAGGTTGGAATCTTGGCCAGAGCACTATCTGCATGGAGTTTGCAGGTTCTCCCCGTGTTTGCGTGGTTTTTCTCCGGGATACTTCGGTTTCCTCTGCTTGTAGAGACTTGATGGGGTGAAATGCATCAGGGTGTTGGTTGCACTGGTTTATCTTAACAAGGTTTGTTTCCACCTAGACAACTGTGTGTGTGTGGTTTCATCAATCTTCTGACTTTACTTTAAAATATACATATCACAGCAAGATTGTAAGCTAACATTTCTGGCGTGCTTCTAAATAAAACAGTTTGTCTATTTGTTTTGATCCTCAGTCTTTAGTTTGTCTTTAATTACACCATTGGCTGCATGCTTGCTTCAGGTGTGCAAATGAAGCTACTGAAGCCAAGAGATCAGCTTTACATACAGGCAATTGGCATTTTATACAATGGGATCAGCAGCTTTGACAATCTCTCACTGATAGACGCCCTTTATTATTAGCCCCTGCAGAAGGTTTCATTCCCTTTATTGTCACCAGAAATATAAAGAGCAATACCAAGGATATCCGTGTAAGGGATAAGCATGTGACATTGGTGCTTGGTGACTTGCTGCTCAACCCCTCAGTGCTGTCACACGGGGATATGGAGAGAATTCTCATCCCCTGTAAGTTATGGATAGAATAAAATTTTCCTTAGGGCCTCTCCTAACACTTAAGCTTGGAGTCAAATCCCTAGCTCTAAGTTATAATTTAAACTTCCATGCCGGCCCTCAAGTTTTTGCTATAATATCAGGGTTCTCCCCAGGCACTTTTAGCTGGGCGCACCACCCGGCACTGTTCAGCACCCACCCGGCTGTTTTTGGGTAGTTACAAAAGAGTTTGGTCACAATACAGGGGCTGCCACCCACCTAAAATTTCTTTCCACCCGGCTTAAAAAAATTTCTGGGTTGAGCACTGAATATAAAAAAATGATCTGAATTTTTCCACATTATGGCCCAATTATCCTCCAAGACACCCCCCAGTAGCACAGAGAGGGGTGCAGTGTTGCTCCCTGTTCTACTGTTCTTCTTTCAGGTTCGAAGCCTTTTATTTTAATTGGCTGGGTTGGGGTGACGGCGCTCAAGTGCATGCGTCACTCATTGTGCACAAAGCAAAGAATTCACAAGAATACACAGGATCTATGGCAAAATAGAATACACAGTCTCTTCTGTCAGTATAAAAGCTTGCCTCACATGAGTTCCCCAAGAGCCTCTGGCTTTTATGTGTTTGGTCCCCTGATGAATACTTACCTATAATCTTTATTCCTTTTTTTCAGTTAAGTATTTTTTGTTTTCATTTTAGAATCCTAAGATTAGTGGGTTACCACCCAGAGGACCTCCACCACCCTGGCTGGTAAGTGTTACAGTTTTTTTTTTTTCAATACACCCTTTCAAACTACTAGTAAAACAACATTTGTTTGTTCTGGTTGCCCTCTGAACTCTTTAGCACAGTCCTCCCCTTACTCCTTACTCTGGTGCAATGTCAGCAGTTATTCTCCATCAGAATGCATTCTCATTTTCCTGATATCCTCTGGGCCCATTGCACAGTCTGGGCCCATTGCACAGTCTGGGCCCACAGTACTCCAGGACTGAGCAGTGCTCTTGAATCATTTTACTGGCGGAAGATAAGCAAGTGTTGTTGACATCAATAGGCCAGCTGTAACACTGCAGAAAAAAAACTCAGAATTAGTTTTATCTTACTATTTATTTGAATGACTATTTACATGAAAAGACCAGATAGGTACCTTGGGGGTGGGGATGGTGGACTTTGAAGGGGTTAGATCAGGGGTGCCCAACAGGTGGATCGCGATCTACCAGTAGATCGCAAAGGTAACACAAGCAAACGCGGAGCCCTGCCTTTCAGAATAAACTCTACCGCACACAGGAGTTATGAAGTCCCAAGTTTTTATTCTTGATGGATTTGACTTGGTCATTTTAAAAGTAGCTTGCAAGTCAAAAAAGTGTGAGCACCCCGGGATTAGATGTAGGGCTGAAATTTGGCATTGAGGATGAATAATCTGAATTTACTATCCCTTCTTCTTGTAGACCTTGAAGGTACAAAAATGATGCTCAAACCAGGAGCAAAGTATTGCTCGGAGCACCATAAGATTCTAAAAATTACTGGTTGTAAAATTAATATGATTGACTTGCCTGTCAGACCTGACTTCCCTTGTCTCTGGGTCTAAAAGATGGTTTTATTTCAAAAAGTTGCAAAATATTTTGATGAGGGGAGAGGGAAGAAACAGAAAAGGCAAAATGTAAGCAGAATAAATTTTAATTTGTTGCATAAAATCTTTATATTCTTAATTGTTTAAAAAAAATTTATATATTCTTACATCGTGCAGCTGGATATGAAATACTTGTCACCACTCTTACTGGCATATGAAGACAGACTGAATGAAAAAGACAACTTGATCTTGTCCTTCGAGGTGAGGATTCATTATTTATACACATTTAAAGGTAATCTGTGATGACCTAAATTTTGTATATCATACCTAAAGCTGCGTACACACTTGAATTTCTTGTTGTTGGAAAGGATCTTACACGATCCTTTCCAACGACAAGGGAGTGCACGATGCATGAACGGTGCTGTACATACAGCACCGTTCATGCTCTATGGAGAGGGGAGGGGGAGAGCGACGGAACGGCCCCCTGCTGCGCGCTCTCCCCTTCACTTTCATTAGGATCGGTTGTCGTCCATCGTCCGTGGATCCGGCAGGACGGTCGTTCGGACGATGGACGACACCGACTGTACACACAGCAGATTTTCGCCCGATATTTGACCGATGCCGATTATCAGGCGATAAAAATCTGCCGTGTGTACGTAGCTTAAGTGTCACTGTATATAATTTGTAAACCACAAAGTTAACCATTTAGCTACACATTTGTTAAAACGATTCTGTAATAGTGTAGCAGATCTTTAGGTGCAAAGGACCTGTTATTCTGAATCTACCTTGTAACTTAGTCGTATTCTCTGTTTATTCTACCAGTTCTTCCATTATTATTTTTAATAATATTAAACAAGATTTATATAGCCCCAGCATATTACGCAGGGCTGTACATTAAATAGGGATTGCAAATGACAGACAGATACAGACAGAGACACAGGAGAAAGTGCTTACAATCTAAGAGGTGGGGGAAGTATCACAGAGTAGGAGGGGTGATTATTTCTACTCCCTTCAACAGATCAAGCCGTCCGGCAAAATTGGCAGATACAGGGTTTGGGACAAATCATTTAACACTGACAGGGTTGCTTTATAGATGTTCAGTTTTTAATTATATGGTCAAAACTTTTTTTTCCCAAAAGAAAAGCTCCTCTCTGCTGCAGGCTTCTGCCTTTCATGTGACTGGTCTTCTGTGGAATACATATACATCTCTTTTATTTTCTTAGAAATCTTAGCTGGAGTTGGGCATTAAGTTAAGTATCACACATAGTGACAACACTACTCTGTGACTTTACTGCAGAACGAACAGCATTGTCACCCCATTTTTAAGTAGAAGAGTAAGAAATCCACTGGCAGGATAAAAGGTTAAAAAAAACTAAGTTACCTAGGAAAAATAAAACTGCTGGCTTCTGCCAATGTTCACACTAGGCATGAGGTTCCAATGCATGTAGCTTCTCCTGGTGGCAGCTCCATAGAGAATGAATGGGGCTGCAGTGAGCGGTACTAGTACCACTGTGCAGTTGCTGTTCCTTTAAGAACCAGAGCTGCAGAACGAGTGACTGAATAGCTGTCAAGGTGCCAGCTGCAGGGGCCAGCGTGTAGTCACTCTATCCCAAATCATGTGTAAATCTGCCCTTAATGATCGTGGCGGACTACATCACATATGTCAAAGCTCTACTTTTGTTTTGAGTCATGCGACACATCATTAGCCCTCACTTCTTTCAGCAGCTTTTCGTTTTTAAACCATATCTTCCTTTTCAGTTAAAACCTTGTTTTTAAGGGGGGGATTTTCACCAGACTGGAGGAAATTGTCTGATTGTCTGATCTAAGATGTGCAGACTGTTCCCTATTAAAAAAAATATCTTGAAAACCCTTTACTTGTTATCGTTGCTGACCTAGATATGTCATGACTGATGTGCTCAGCTGGCTTCACCAAATTTCTGTGTTTCAAATGTTTGTTTTATCTTTTACTCAAAAAAGAGACATTATTCCTTTTCAATGGTTAATGTGTAAGAGCCTAGAGAGGCTGAGGCATAACTTGGTTGCTTTAGTAGGAGGATATCAGCAGCTGTATTAAACAGAATGGGCTTGTGCTAACCAATAAACCTAAATATTTTTGAAAGAATTCGATTTGTGACACAGGGCAGCATGGTGGCTCAGTGGTTGGCACTCTGGCCTTTGCAGTGCTGGGTCCAAGGTTCGAATCTGGGCCAGGGCACTATCTCCTACATTCTAAAAACATGTAGTTAGGTAATTGGCTTCCCCCTAAAATTGACCTTAGACTGTATTAATGACATATGACTATGGTAGGGACATTAGATTGTGAGCCCCTTTGAGGGACAGTTAGTGACTATCAACTTTGTAAAGCCCTACGTAATATGTTGGTGCTATATAAATCCCGTGGAATAATATTAATCATTTTTGACTCCAGCATTAATATGTATGGTGGTTCAATGCTGGAGGTCAAGGTCTCAATTCAAAGGTCAGGTCTCTAATTTTGGTTTAGTAAAGGGGGCTTAAACTATCTGTAGACATAAGATTTGGTGGGGGTGGAGTGCTTAAAAAAATTGATTACTGAATTTTCCATCTCAACAAATGAGTAAAAAGCCAAGAAAATAAATCTGGTATACCTACAATCTTTAAATGGATGTAAAGCCAAACATTTTAGCTTGCTAGAACCCTGTGGGGGGACATTTATATATTCTGTCTCACAGCAAGGCCATGGTAAACAGGAGCAGAGAGACAGATCCTGCAAAGGATTTATTGCAAGGTTACAGCTTGAGCCATAAATTCCTCCTTTGGCTGCTCTATAGTTGCTACGTGTCTGTCTAGAGTGCAAATCTGCCTCCTCTTCAGTAATAAATATGTCTTAGATCTTACAAATCTGTGGTAATTGACTACTAAGGAATCCAATGCATGGGGTCCTGAATACATTGTAAACCTGTTAGACACATAAGCTGTCTCTGTAAGTCACATATTTGCTTGATAAATGTCCCTCTGTGTATTTTAGTGATTCAGTTTGTTTATACTTAAAAATAATCAAATTATCATACACAATGGCACTTGAATTACCTCTGTTTGAAAGCATCAAGTTGATAATATCCTGCTTGTTTCTAAATTCTTTTAAAGCTGTTTGTAATTTGTTCCAAGTACATACACCTTTGCCAGTTAGCGACAAGAAAGGTCTGTGGACAGGCTTACCACTTGCCAAGAGAACAATAAAGTTTGCAATGCAATAAGCCTTAACCAATCAGAACATAGCGTTCACATTTATATAAACCTTAACCAATCAAAATTGGGCATTCACATATATAATTGCACTTTCTGAACAATATGTGTTGTGCTTGTTATGAATTACATAGGTTTAATATTGTAGCTTTTTCAATAAACATTTTCTTTAATAATTCAGTATCTTCCTGGCTTTTCTTTTTTGTTCAGGAGGAGATTAAAACTTTTAAGCGCCGTGTCAAGCAGGTGATCAAGGAGAATGAGCAACTGCATCAGGTGTTGGAGCAGGAAAGACCTGTAGATACAAAGGAATGGTAATTTTTCTTTTTATTATTAATTTTACAAGTTTATTTTTTGATTTGAGTTCATTCAGGTCTGGCTTTAGAGCTGTAAAGGTATCAGTTGCTGGTGTAGGAGTGATCTGTCTACCCCTTAGTATGCCTATTGACCAGACCCTCCCCAAGGGCCTGCTTCCTCCAAGGCTTTGTTATGTTTTTTAGATTGTAGTATATTACCATAAAGGCTGCAAATTGGTTGGCTGTCCAAAGCACCACAACACAAAAAAATTGTACATGCAAGCCAGTGCACCAATGCATGCCCTGTGTTGCATTTGCACATTTTAAGCAACACACTAGCGGGGACAGGCCCTAAATAAAAACAATTTTTTCATACAATTGCATTTAGCCTTGATAAGGCGGCATTCTGCATATACCCCTGATGTCAGGTTAATAGGGAAAGGAATAGCAGTCAGACAGAAATTTTACCCTGTCTGAAGACTATTTTCCCTGATTCTCCGGTAACACGCATTAACATTAGATAATCACCTGATAAGCAAGATGCCAGATGAAACAGATACTGTCTAATGTCTATATTACCTTCAAAGTGAACCTTTGTTTTGGATGACCATTCAGAACCTCTGCTCTATATAGCAATGACACAGGGTAAGTAAATGCCAGGGATAGGGCTGAATTAAAGAATAGCTGTACACAATTATATATTTTGCAGACTCCACAAAAACCAATGTTTTTGAGCTAACATGCTAACCTAAAGAAGAGTTATACCTGTTTCCTGGGTTGTCTAATGACCGGTTTAAATTTCTATGTACTGATCACTTTTTGACTTGGCAGGGAGATGCTGCAGAAACAGAACAAACTTCTCTCTGACGAGAACAGAGTCCTGGTGCAGAAACTGGAGGTTCAGGAAATGAAGAGCCGAGAGAATCTAGCTGATCACCTGCAGGAAGGTGAGACCACGCAATTTTTTATACTGCTCACTTTTACCTCTGTTCCCATTTCTTACATCTATCATAATAAATAGAAACCTTTTATGAAAGATAAGTATACTTGTTATAGTGGCTTTTTAAATCGTACATGACCTCTAAATATAATGTATAAGTTAGATTAAACATGAACTCTTGGCAGATATAGAATACCTGGCCTAATGCAGCTCTTCTATCATTTATTCACCAATAAATGTATTTTTTATTTGCAACAGTATAAATTCTTTAATTTGATACATTTGATTTGATTTAAGGTAACCTTAAATGTGTGAGCTTCCTGGCTTCATGTTATATCTTATAACAAAATCTGGAAGAGAGATTGCAGGTCCTATGTTATGGATCATGTAACATATTATTATACCGCTTCATGTGAACGCTCTGAGCTTGCATTAATAACCCCATCCATCTCTGACTCACAACAGCTACGTTACTTTCTCTCAGAGCAGAATATTTAACCGGATATTAGCATCTTGGGTGCAAGTTAATTGATTTCTTAGGCAGAACAGGAAATTGGGCAGAAAAGTGACCTTGTCATGCACGAAGCCAGGTCTGCCGTAGATTAATATTATTATTCGGCTTGCCTGCAGTCTCCCAATTAACGAAGCAGCTAATGACTCTGGAAGCTACAAATCGTAGCAGCGAAGATACGCTGTTAGAATTACAGAAGCAGCAGGAACTTCTACGCTCCAAGTACAGCGAAATGAAAGCGAACATGGATGGCAGAATCGCAGCAGAGGAGCATGTTGCCATGGTGAACGAATTAAAAAGGTAATCTCTCTCCGCCCCATGTAACAAGTACTAATGTCTTCATCAACATTCAGATGCTTTATAGCCCCTGAATGGAAAGCATAGTTTCCTAATAGGGTTAAAAGCCAGAATTTATTTCAAGGGTAGTGCTTAAGTGGCAGAAATAGAAAACATGAAAATGACACTTGCTGGAATAAAAAGAAAAAATAGAAATAGAAAGTTATATTGACCTAAAAAAAAAGGCACCTGATGTATACAGCGCTTTTTTGTTCTGTCACTGGAAACAATCACAAAAGATGGTTTGCAGCGACAGGGCTTTAGCTAAAGTTTAAACCATATGAATGATGAATTGTTTCAATTTTATAGTAAGTTATTTGCCTTTTTCTTCTTTCTCTTTGTCCAAAGTTTCAATTTTTTTTCCCCACTGGAGTCAGGAAATACAAAAAAAAATATAACTCTTTGTATTGTGTTTTTTTTTTTTTCTTCATGACTGCTTCGGAAATGTATCACAAAACTACTCAGGGGGTAATGAGCATTTGTGTCTGTTTCACAAATAAAATTCATTAGCGTTTGATGTGCTTGTTTCCGGCAGCCAACTTCAGCAGCAGCGGGACACTAGCGAGAGAGAAACGTGCAATATGATGGGCAAGATCAATGATCTGCAGACCCAGAAGAAGGCTCTTCTACTCCAAAAAAACGACTTGGTGGCTGACAACAAGATGCTGGAGGCTGAGCTGGAGGCAGTGCAGAAATCCAATAGGTTGGTTTTCTATCCACATCCACCAAACTTGGGATGTAGAGTCATTTAATCCTATTTTATAGATAAACCTCATCAGCTAAATAATTAGCATAATAGGATGTACCAGTGTGTGTGTGTGTGTGTGTGTGTATGTGTGTATATGTATATATATATATATATATATATATATATATATATATAATAATATATACTATAATCTTTATATGTCTGATGCTGAATTTCATCAGCTGTTACAGAGACCCAGTCATGATAGGGTCACTTTATATAAAGAGATATACTATACTTCTTCTGCTGGCTCATACATCATTGCAAGATGTACAAGCCAGCTGAAGGAATTATTTAGATTGTTGGTGGTATAAGGGGTTCAGGTATTCAACCCATGCAACCAACTGAATTCTTGCAGCAGCCAGGCAAGAGGTATGTATAGTATACTTTTATCAGAAGTATCCATTTATATACAAAGTGACTCTGCTTACAAGGCCCGACCAGGTATAGGGTAAATGCTCCAAATTACAGGGTGCTGCCTATCTTCAAATCGCCTTTACAAAACCTTCAGAAATGGATTAAGGAAATACAAATGTGAGTATCAATAACTTTTGAAGTGCATATGCAACCAAAAGATTGTGTTTTGGATAAGAGTAGGAAGGGATTAAAACTTAGATTGTAAGCTCTTCAGGGCAGGGTCCTCTCCTCCTCCTGTGTCACTGTCTGTCTGTCATTTGTAACCCCTATTTAATGTACAGTGCTGTGTAGTAAAATGGTGCTTTATAAATCCTGTTTAATATTATTAGCCTTTTAAGATTTTTTTATCTGTTTTTATTATGCTGAGCAATTCTTTTACATACGGACACAAGAGGAAATGAGAGGAAATCTTCACAGCGTGAGGGTAATTTTACTCTTGAACATTTGTCTTGAGAACAAGTGTCCCTATTCTCCCTCCCACTGGTGACAGCTCTAATATTTTGGACATGCCAGCGACACAGACCACAGTAACTGCTTAAGACAGTATTTTTTTTTATTCTCAATGTTTTTCAACAGGATAGCAGCAGTCTGGGTAGAGGAAATTTAAATTCCAGACTAACAGCTTCTACGTATCAAATGGTTTTCACTTTCATCTGAGGTAGTGATAGAATAATTCCTTCTTATCATTAAAACACCACATTTTAATAGTCAAAACCAGTTACAAGTTTTTTTTTTCAGTTTTACATAATATAACCGTAGGTAAGCATATATACTGACAATACACTATATTTCACCTTTTTCTAGAGGTAGATAGGCAGACATTTGACAGACAACAAGTGAGGATTTAAATGATTGCCATCCCAGGTTTCTTCTTCAATGACCCCAATTCCAGCCTTACTCAACACAATCACATATATGAACTTGGCAGAGAAAAGGAACAGGCTTGTAGGTGAAGATGACAAATCTCACTGTGTCATAATGATAATTATGATATACAAGCACTTTACAATTGTCCAGATAATTACAAAAACAGCTTGAGATCCTGAGCTGTGCTTGTAATCATCGAGCTGTAAAATGCTGTCGTTTTGGGGAGATTAGTCTGATTCAATAATTTAGATACATAAAAGGTGATATTTACTCATCAGAAACGTCTGCTGAAATCTTTCAAGTGCCTATCCCAACTACTTTTCTGTTATTTCTGTGTGTGCTACTTCTGTACTCTGTCTTTGCAGCCTGTGTTTTTAGCAACAAAAAGCATGCCCGTGCTATTTCCACCTATAGGTGGTTTCCAAAGAGCCCCTTTGTAACCATTCTGACATAAGTGCTCCCAGCAAGGGCTGAAAGGGTGTAGAGGTAAGAGGTAACAGGTGAAGCTTTATTAGAGCAACAAGTTGGGTGTGAGGAATGGTGGGACATTGGGCCTGATTTATTAAAGCTCTCCAAGGCTAGAGTGGATACACTTTCATCATTGAAGCTGGGTGATCCAGCAAACCTGGAAATAATTTCTTCAAAGTCATTGGCTATTTTCTAGCAAATGTTGTGAATCCTTGACCAGATCCATTCCAGGTTTACTGGACACTGCTTCACTGCTGAAAGTGTATCCTCTCCAGCCTTGGAGAGCTTTAAAAAAATTGGGCCCATTAAGTCTCAAGGGAGGTCATCTGACTTTATTGTGAATAAAGTGCACTCCCCATTGTGAAAATTCAGAAAAGCACCTCAAGTCATGAATATTGAATAAGCTGTATGCATTTTGAGCAGACAAATATGTCAACAAAATTCTGCTAATAGTCTGACCGTTGTTTTTTGAACTATGAAGCCAAAGTGTAACATGCTTTATACTATACTATAATTTACTACAACTTTAAGTCATTTAAGTGGAGTCCCGCCGCTGGCTAGCACATTGAGAGTATCTCACAGTCTTTTCTGTCATTCAGGAAGATGAAGAGAAGGATTGGCCAACTGAGGCAGCAGTTGGAGGATGCCATGGAGAAGGAGGTGACTGCACACCAGTATCTGGCCAATCTCATCACCCTTGCAGAAAATCTCACTGGAGAAAGGGACCAGCTCATGCATGTGGTAAGTGGAACATCCATCTTTGTTTTACTAAATCCTCACTCTGTAGTAACAACGTGTTTCCTCTGGAAAATAAATGGTATGATACAATCACAGTATGATAAAATCACAGCAGACAGGCTAGTGAACCATACAAAAGTGACATTAGGCTGCCTTGAGGTCATTTTATATGCAGCATATGTCATTTTATGTCAGGATCTCAAATGGAGCGCTTTACCAATTTGACAAGCTTGTTGGAAAAAATCTTTACTCTTTGTCCATTGAGAGTTTCCCAGTAATCCCTAAGGTCCCTTCAGTGGCTGAAGATCCAGTAGGTCCCAAAAAAAATGAAACCAGTTTTAGAAAGGAGAACCAAGGGGGGCTGAACAAAACAAATAAATAATGGCAGGGGCCATGTAGTAATGTTATAAAATGTGGTCTAGCATATACAGTACCTGGTGATTTTTTTTTTTTCTCCACCATTCATTGAGGGTTGGCACCTACATGAGGAATGGATGATAGACTACAAAAACCTGAAAGAGCCAGCATACTCCATTCTTTATCGCTGTCCACTTGAAAGCACCTCCTGGGCTTTGGCTACAGCCATAAAGTTCTGCTTGTTTGCATGTTTGCTTGTTTTTGGGCTAAAAGTCTACATCCCTGTTGTTGGTAGTAATTGCCCACTCCTGAGTTAGAGACTTCATTTGCATGTTCCACTTTATCATTATATTAAGAACAGCTGTGCCCCTCTATGACCAGCTGAAAAAAGGAATATCGGGGTACCAAAACCTAATCAGGACAGTGCCAGAAACAGACACTAGCAGTCCTATGCTACATACAGTCACTAAATAATTGCATAAAATGATTACAGACATATTATTATTAGATGATTTGATGATGTGAAAAGATGCATAATTCTCGGGTGAAATGAACAATTCTTCCTGACAGACTTGTTCCATCATCCTTTGTCGTATATACGGATATCAGTAGACAACAAATTATCATGCACACATGTATGTCTTGTGATCTTTAAAGAATTCTATCTGCAAGTCAATTCAGAGGTCTGCCGATTTCTGTGAACAATTATCTGCCCTCCTATTGTGTGATACTTCCCCCACCTCCTAGATTGTAAGCACTTCGGGGCAGGGTCCTCTCCTACTGTGTCACTGTCTGTATTCGTCTGTCATTTGCAACCCCTATTTAATGTACATCGCTGCGTAATATGTTGGTGCTATATAAATCCTGTTTATTAATAATATTAATAATAATAATGATAATAATAATGATAATAATAACAATTGCACTGGACAGAATATCAAGTTGAAATGTCATTCTTTGCAAATGGTTGATTGAGGATTATTGGTTTTGAACAACAATTATTAAACAAAGTTGGGATGGCTCAGGAGGCTTAAAGGTTAGCACTCTGGCCTTTGCGGCGCTGGGCTCAGGTTCAACTATCTGCAGAACACTGGTTTCCTCCCACATTCCAAAAACATGTGGTTAGGGTAATTATATATATAATTTATACTTTTTTATTCCCCCCCCCCCCAACTCCCTTTTGCTGTCCATTTGGAATATTTGTGGGCTATATCTTTTTCTTTTTTTATTAGGTTTACAGATCTATTGTTTGGTTTCCTTCTTTCATTTGATTTGTCGGTGAAGCCGGAGGAGACCCACCACGGCCAGCATCCTTGGTGTATTTGAGAACTGAACATCTTTAATAGATTGTGACATCACAGATGGAAGGCAGCAACTCCCTGCCCTGAGCGTCAGCCATCCCTGTGACATTCCGCTTGCACAGCCTGATCTTTTTTGATGGCTCTGCTTTCACATCTATTTTAAGGTTACCTAGAAGCTAAAACAAGTTCCCTGTGGGAATTGTAACCGATGTGAGTGGCACACAAAGCCGCACTTGCCTGTATGAGATGAGACATTTGCCCATCTTACTGTGTCATCATCTGGGCCACATGGACGGAATGAAAATGCATCTCTCTTCTAATTTTTTTCTCCTCTTCTCATTATTATTTTATTTTTTTGATCTTGTTATTGTCCCCCTCTCTCTCTCCCTCTTTGTCTATTGCTCTTCCAGTTTATAATGAACTAATCTTTATGAACAGTTTCAATACATTTTAGCTTTGCAACAGCAGTTGACGTACAAGTCATTAGAGCAATGGTGGATTATCCATTAGGCCACCTAGGATATAGCCATTAGTGGCTAGGTGTTTAAGGGGTCCAGCTACCACCCTCATGCTCCTACAGTAAACCAGGGGGACAACCCAATTAGTCAAAGGGAGAATGGACTTGTTATGACTGATAAAGCGGGGGTCATGCCTGGGCAGACTATACAAGTGGCATAGCTCTTCTGTGCCCATTAAAATCCTTATCAATGTCAATCAAACGGATATAGGGATAAGATGGGGAGCCAAATATTATGATATCATAGTTGCTGGCATATGCTGTATGCATTGGTATTTTTTACTTTTATTTTCACCTTGTTTGGAAGGACCTTTGTTCCCACTCATCAATCGTCAGGATTTTTAGATTTTCTTTTTTCTTTCTTTTCTTTTTTTGGTTACAGTAAGTTTTAATAAGATTTTACAAAAGATATTAACATTCCAACTTTTCAAACAGAATCAATGCAGTGGTAACAGTCAGCCAAGGCTAATGTCTATGCTTTTCTAAATATAAGACACATAAGGCCAACCATGCCAATAGCGTGTAGGGTACCGGGTCGTAATTCCGTAATATTGCCCTTGGGGCTGATCATTGTTCATATCGGGAGCCATAGTCCTTAGGGGGTATCCCTTATAGGGGTTAGCCCCCCTCCCACCCTACTAGGCAGGTTGGTCGCGATTAATTACCCTGAGTAACGTTTAGAGTTCCAATAAATTCAAAGAAAGAGAGAAAAGAAAGGAGAGAGGGAAGGGGGGATTTGGATGAGAGTAGGGCGAGAGGGTAGGAGTGGTGGTCAGGTCGTACAAGTCTTAACTAATTGTACCCCAGCGGAGGAGCATGGTCTTGGGATAGGATAGGACACATTATATCGTCTTATATGAGTGGTCCCACCCTATTGGCGTCACTCCATGGTGCCCACACACACAAGGAATCGGTGGGTATAGCACGCTTTTTTCATTGATCATTTTTTTCAGTCACAACACTCTGAGTAATATTCTTCCTGTATTCTTGTGCTGTTTGGCTGTATTTATTCTTTAGAAACGCCATAACCCAACATTTTTTTACAAGGTATGGTCAGGCCGTGCTGTGTAAACTCCATCCTACCTGTCCTGTCCCCGATAGAGGATCATCTCAAATGTGTCATCATAAAGGCTTTCTAGAAAATAATTTAGCTGCAAGTCTCATTAAATATTCTCTTCCTGTTTCTGCAGAAAGTTCACAGTTTTCCCCTTAAATTTTTGAATCCTATGAAAATAAAATAAACTCTTGGAGGGCTGCCAGCCTCCCAACAATAAATATTTACTTCTTTTTGTAGAATTCATGCTACCCTGGCATTTACCCTGGAACATCAAAGCTCGCCTGTCTCTTAATGCCACTGTGCTATTTCTGAGTCATCCATGTATGACGGAGACTTCCTTTAAGGCAAAAGTTTGGTGCTTAAGAAGACAGTCATAGATTTTCATTTTTTTAACTCCTGTTTATAAAGCTGAAAATAAAACACTAATGGAGGTGTACAAGAAGAACTAAAAGCATAGCTATAATTTTAAAATGGCTTAGGAAGAGATGATGGATATGAAAAGGCGAAACCAGTATAGAAGTTAGAGGGTGTGCAAAAGGCGGGAATGAGAGGGAGAGAAAAAAACAGTTTTCCACAGTTCCATTCCAACCGTTATAATACCAAATCATACTGTTGCCACTAGGTAGGAGATGCTTTAGTTACAGTAAATGTTCTGCTCATAACAGTTTTCTCAAACTTTTTAGGTTTGCCCTGGTGGCCGTTGGGAGAAGGGCCCCCATGCCCTGGTGGCCGTTGGGAGAAGGGCCCCCATGCCCTGGTGGCCGTTGGGAGAAGGGCCCCCATGCCCTGGTGGCCGTTGGGAGAAGGGGCCCCCATGACCTGGTGGCCGTTGGGAGAAGGGGCCCCCATGACCTGGTGGCCGTTGGGAGAAGGGGCCCCCTTGGGAGAAGGGGCCCCCATGCCCTGGAGGCCGTTGGGAGAAGGGGCCCCCATGCCCTGCTGGCCGTTGGGAGAAGGGGCCCCCATGCCCTGGTGGCCGTTGGGAGAAGGGGCCCCCATGCCCTGGTGGCCGTTGGGAGAAGGGTCCCAATGCATTGGTGCCCATTGGGAGAAGGGCACCCATTCCCTGGTGGTCATTGGTAAAAAGGTCCTTACAGACTGTTAAAACGATTTTTGGTGTCAGTGGTATCATATCTGAGAGCCAAAAATTGCTCATTGTTTATAAAACTTCCAGCAAACTCTGGAGGAACCCTGGTTGAATACCATATATAGGTGTCAAGTGTATATCTTTTGGTGTTTTATTCTGATCATGGCCACCTCTCATCATAATGTTTTGTTTTAGGCTAAAGGCATGGAAGCAGAAAAACACGGAGCCTTATCTAAGATGATGGAGGGCAGCATACGTCTGGGAAAACTAGAAGAGATGGTGAAGGTAAGATGATCCTTACATTTAGGATGGAAATTGCCTCTTCGTGAGTTTGTAACTCGTCCTGAGCTCTTGCTCTGCCATTCTCCTCTTGTCCTATTCTCTCTGAGGACTACAGAACCTCCATATATTCAGAGCCACTATTATGTTGTGAAAAGGATGGGGGCTGATGTTCTGGTCTAGGTTATTAATACTGCTTCTCCATAAACACTGCACAATGATCATTGTCCCTCCTAGAAAAGCAGCCAATTGCATCAGTTTTGGTCACTTCGGAGATCATTAGGATTTTTCAACAAATCTATTTGATCTGCAATGGACTCCCTTTGGACTTGTTTAGACCCAATGATGTAATTACCGGGTCTCTGTTTTCTATGCAATGCAGACAGTTTAAAGATAATGGGAGGTGCTGGCAGGATGCTGTACTGGGATTCCTGAAAATATCACAGCACCCTGCCTCAGTATTTCACCCACAGGTGCCCCCAGTCCTGATGCAAGCACTAGGTGAGCTCTTTAGATGGGTTAGGCAAATATTAAAATGCCTTGGTAGGTAGATGTTAGTCTGGAGAAATGGGCATTCCAAGACAGACTTCATTTGCATGCTGAACCTCCATGATCAGAAAAACCGAAGTCCAATGAATGAAAGGGGTGGGCCAGGGACAGTACAAAAGGGGGTTAAATGTTGCTGGATATCCTCCTGCCAGGAAATAAAGCAGGCTTTGTCTGACTTGCTGAAGCTTCTGGTGCACATTGTGAGAGGCTCACAAGGTTCAGTATAGGAGCTTTTGGAAGTTTACACAAGGTAGGTTTTTTTTGTAAATAGCACACATTAAACATGTTCAATATGTGTGGACAGGGTCTCTTTAAAATTGACCCATGATTGAGGTATACCTAAATCAAGTCAGATTTTTTTAACAGGCACTCCCTCTCTAGCTGTACACATTCTAAACCTGTTTTTTAGCCTCCGTCCCAAGCATCAGCTTCCATCACAGCATCAGCTGTGTGTGGCTCTGCTGTTTTTGGAACTGTGACAGCATTGGTGCTGCATTGAGATTCCACAAAAAGACTGAGATGACGTTTCTAAATCCCCCTTCTTTTGTGACTCTGGCTGTCAGCTAATTATCCTCTGGAGGGTGCCATAAAACAGAAAGGGAAGGTTGGTGGAGAACAACGCAAGACAATGCCAAGCTTAAAATATCAGCATCGTAACAACCAGGATTACTCATTACACAGCTGTCTCGAAAGAATAAGCACATTTTGCATTATTGGATTGCAGAGAAACTACAGGCATAACTAGCAACAAACAGGAAATAAATATTACTAGTTGCCCTGACAGTGATCCAAAACAAGCATGCAGCCAGCAACAGCAGTGCTCTTCATTGGTATGCACGTTCCAGATGTTTAATTCAATTGGTTTCTTTAATGATAGGCCTCCATTATAGCCCATGCACACCTTTGTGAAGGTTGTAACACCCAAGGTAACTCTTAGGTGTAGACAATTACGTATAGTAGTTCCCATTATTTAGTTTTAATACCTGTTGATCTTGCCTATAGGTCCCCTGATCACATGTCCTGCCATGTGCTGTGATTCCATCTGCCAGTTCTTTTATCATCGCTGTGTCCTATAATTAAGTAGAGGTTGGTGAATGTCACCACCAATCATGACAGGGGAAGCAGACATCTGAAACATCTGAAATAATGTGAAGATTCTGCTGGTGGTGGTACAGGTAAGAATGGTGTTCTTTTAGGGTGCCTATGCACCCCTTCCCTGACCTGTTTTTGCTGCTTTGCCTCTCATTCCTACACAGGTGACTATATGATTTTTTTGGTATGGGGGAGCATGTGACCCCCTACCTTTTTAATGCTACTTGGGCTTAGCCGCCAATCTCTAGGGCTGAACAATGTCGCATAACCAAAAGTTGATTGGCTACAGCTCTGATTTTAGTGCTAGCTATGGTGGAGCAACATCCAACATGGGAGCACAGGTTAGGTTAATATGAGGAGGTTGAGGAGTAGGGCTGGGGTAGGTTTTGTAAAGATACAATCACTGTATTTTGCAAAGACAAACTGACTCAATTTGCCTGATTTTTTTAAAGTTCTCCAAGGCTGGAGAAGCATACACCTTTATCAGTGAAGCTGGTTGATCCAGCAAACCTGAAATGCATCTGGTCAAGGCTTCAAAACATTTGCTAGCAAATAGCAAATTACTTTGAAGAAATATATTCCAGGTTTGCTGGATCACCCAGCTTTTCTGATGAAAGTGTATCCTCTCCAGCCTTGGAGAGCTTTAATAAATCAGATCCAATCTCTTTAAAAAAGCAACAACTTGCTTTAAAAAGATCTGCTAGGACAATAATGGCCCCATTACATAAAAGCAGAAGAAGTCATTATCAATAAGACAAGTGGCAGCGTCCTTCTTTATCCATTGGTTTTCAGACCAGCTGCATGGCTAAAAGGGAAAGGAAAATTAAATTTAATTACTAATTGGGTTCTTTTTGAGCTTCCATGTAATATGAGCACTAATGAGCTCATCATGAAGAAAAGTCTCCTTTTTCCTGAAATGAGACCATTGGGACACCTTAATGCCTTTCCTTTCATCAGTTACAGTTGAAGAGGTTTTCGCAATAATCTCTGAAGTACCCCAGTCAGAGTAAAGGGCTGCCCCTTCCATTGAACACTTTGCAATTAGTTTGCCTGCAGAATCGCATCTACCGACACCGCACAATGAAGCCGTTCAAAGCCCCATTGAGCGAACGTTCTTGCCGCATTTTCGTCTGCACAAGAGTTCTTAAGATGATTACGGCGTTGCGCGGCTAGTTTTTCGTACGTATTTTCTTTCTAATGGATTATTATCCCCAGAACTTTACCCATCTTTTAATGCATTTTCAATAAAAAAAAAAAAAGAAAACCGAATGATGTACTGTTTTTAGAGCACAGCTGCATATTACAGGGGCTACAGTAGCCACATTATTACAGGCCACCATCCTAAAGGGGTTTCTATTATTTTTAGTATATCATATGCATGTTTATATTCGGTAATAAAAATCAAATGTACCTGCAACCAATAGGGGATGAGTTTTTGACTACTGAATTGGACAATATACTAGACTAGGGGGGTAGATTTAATTACAAAGATTACCTAATGGTTCAAAGGAAGGATATTGTTATTTATTATTATTAGTACACAGTATTTTTTTTAGCACCGACATATTACGCAGTGCTGTACAAAGTCCATAGTAATGTCACTAGCTGTCCCTCAATAGAGCTCACAATCTAATGTCCTTACTATAGTCAGATGTCATTAATACAGTCTAAGGTCAATTTTGGGGGAAGTCAATTAACCTAACCGCATGTTTTTGGAATGTGGGAGGAAACCGGAGTAGCCAGACGAAACCCACACAACACGGGGAGAACCTGCAAACTCCATGCAGATAGTGTCCTGGCCGAGATTCAAACCTGGGAACTTGCGCTGCAAAAGCCAGAGTGCTAACCACTGAGCCACTGTGCATGCACAGGACGAGCAGCCCACAGCCTTCTGGGATATGTAACGTAAGTAAGAGGCTGCAGTAATGACAGAATGGAAGAGGGCCACCCCAAAAAACTTGAATACAATTTTAAAACAAAAACACATTTTTTTTTATTATTTAAAAGGCATAGCCACACTTTCACTTCTTCTTAAAGATGAAATGATAGGTCCGCTTTAAGGCAGATAACTGATCAGCAGTGCTGCCTTAATGTGTGAAGTCAGGTAGTAGCTGAACAGTATTTCTGATCAATGATCTGATTAGAATTAAATGTTAAACAGTAACTAAGACAATAAATTGGTCAAAGTAATTGTGCATGATCCTTTGTTGCATGTCTGTTGCTATCCTCTTGCAGCTCACCTCCTGTCACAATACTGGCCAGTGATTGTTTCATGGCATTTCTTTGTGTGAATTTTCTGATGGTGACCAAAGCAAACCATTCCTTTGTAATGACCTCCTATAGTTTCTGTTGGAAGCCTGTGTGACAGGGTGACCATGCTGCAGCATATACAGTAGGCAGGGACACCCAATAGCAGGAAGTGCTTGAATAAGGATCTTTATGGCATTATTTCAGTGAAAGCTGCAGATTTAATGTTATGTTAAAATTTATAGTAGACTGTAGTGATTTAGGTATACATATACTTAAGGACTGATTCAGGTGGACATTTCTTCCATAGCTACAGGGGGGGGAAATTCCTCTTGGATGGACAGTTGTTAGGTAGAGAATGGTCAGTGGACAGTTGTTCAGCATCTATTCTTATCAGTGGTTCAGGGTGGGAATGACACTGGAGGTATGGTAATGGATCAATGCCACCCAACAAGATGCGGGACCAGATTTTGATCCTTGGTAAGGGGCAGGATCAAGGCTTAAAGCGTAACTAAACTAAAAATAAAATATCACACCTTTAATCCCGCAGATCCCTCTATAGCGTTGGTCCTTCCAACATCCCGTCCCACATCGTCCTGAAATTCCTTTTCGTCCCAGCGCGGAGGAAGTGCTGGACGCCGCTATCTTTCGTCTACTCTTTGGTCCACTGTGACGTCTTCTTCTTGTCTTTTTGCTACGTCACCCTTGGGGTGAAGGGGAAAAAAAAAATCTCACTGCACATGAGTTAGAACAACATCTGTTTCCCCCTGATGGAAAAAATGCCCAGAGCCTCCCGGGATGCATAATGTAGGTATCCAGGAAGGCTCTGCAGTTTCATTAGGTCTTGATCGACGCAGCTTTTTTAAAAAAAAGGTGTTGCACTTAAAAATAAAAAAAAATGAAAAATAACAATGTTTTTACTTTATTTAGAAAGGTTGTCTACCCTTCTACATGAAGTAGAAATGTTGAGATTAGGTCAACTTTTAACTCTTCTTGAAGAGGGGCTAGGGGAGGCCAGCCCCCAGAAGGCACTCCCAGATGGCACCAAATCTACCCTGGTAGGAATGGGAGAACTGATCTAACCATGTGGCTGGAAGGCACTGAAGCCGTGGTGATTCCTCTCCCTGGGGTTGGTGTCCCAGGGGTACCTCAAAATCACAATGGGCTTGGTCAACCCAAAGTGTTTTTTCTGTGCACTTTTTACACAGCTCTTTTCTTCACTACACCTCTTTTCAGAGCTGGCTGTAGCTGGCCCTGGATGGAATATTTTTTTACCTTTGGCCGAGCATTTATTTATATTATATTTTTTTTGTTGATTGTCACATTACGGGTCTGTTTTGTGGTATATTTAAATGGGCAGTGCTAGTGCTATTAGGGCCAGCCCTGACGTTCTGGACATCCCTGATGTTCTGGACATCCCTGGCCTGGCATGGTTGGTTATCTTACATTTGTGGAAGTCTTTCTTTGGAGGAACTCCCAACTTAGAACTTAAAGGGCTGGTTCCAGCCAGCCCAAGAGGAATGGGACCTGCCTGATTTTTGCCAGGTGGGTCAAGGTAACCCAGCCCCCTGTCTGGAGTATTACAGCCCTGGGGGTTCAGGGTTGTGAGGCCCTTCCTCTTGAAAGGAGGTCCCATAAGCACCCTAGTGCATGTTTTGTGTTGGTGTTTTTGCATGAGCACTTTAAAAAAAAAAAAAATGAGCCAGTATCTGTAAGAACCTTAGAAGTTGTACAATTTTTGAATGAGTTGATCCATGAACAATTTCCACAGGACAAGATAACATTTTTATAGTGTTTTTAGACATTTAGTTTCTAGCTCCGACAGATTAGTTACAAAAAAAGTGCCATAAAACAACATCATGTTTTACCATTGCCAGTCTGATTTCTAATGACTAGGTAACAAGTTACTTTGTCAGCGTTCATCAACTCCTGGCTGAACAGTCGCACATGCCTTGGCACAGGCACTGGCAGAAGCCATAGACCAGGCACACGGTCAGGCTGGAAGGTACCAGGCTGACGCAAACAATCCCAAGTGTCACTTTCTGAATTACTAACAAATATATCCCAAGAGGCAAAGAGCCAAAGTAAAAGAAGCCCAGCAGCCAGACCAGAATCCTGGGGACATGGTTGCACAACTTGGAGAAAAGGTCATGGTCGATTTGACCGTGTGAACTCACAGATGCAGAGTCTACGCTGTGCTCGGCATAGTAGTCCGAGATGGTGTTTTGGCTGGGCGTTCTCGCGGAGTCTCTTTGTACTTCCATGATGGTAATCACTAGGCAGTTTGAAGAGCCGTGGGAAGGGCTAGAAGATGCTAAGTTCTTGGGGGTTAAGACCACCTCGTTGCTGTCCGAATTACAAATGGTTCGTTCTGCGAGCTTGGACAATATGTTGGTGTCATCCGGGAGACCCGCGACCTCGTCTTCCTGAAGTTCTGTCTCGTTGCGGCAGAATGGGCAGCTGATACACGGTGCCCCTCCTCCTACGATGAGGATTTTGGAGAGGCATCTTGCACATACGCGGTGAAGGCAGTTTAGGATCTTGGGTTTACGGCTGTGAGCGTTGAACTTTTGGTAACATATCTTACATTCCAGCTCGTCCGATGTTGGCGTCTCCTCTGCGCTCATCTTTTATCTCAGCGTAGCTGAAAGATAGAAGGGACAGTGATCACATTGCGCCTCCATTTAAAAAAAAATGCATTTAGCAGGAATGTCAATTTTTTTTCAGTAATTATTTGGACACTATAGCGCCTCACTCTTCACCTATGGTAAATTGTTTTGGTGCCGACCCCAAAGATTTAGAAGTAATTTTTAAAGAAGACAGAAAAGCTGTAAAAGGGGTTTTATCTGCAATTTCAAAAGTGTATTTCAATGTCAAACACACAAAAGTGACCGCAAATTAAACAAGATTAGTATCAAGCATTCCTGCACATTATATACTCAATCCCAACGCATTTTGCAGATAGGCTACCTCCGGGGCTTTCAC
The DNA here is from genome assembly GCF_032062135.1 of Pyxicephalus adspersus. Lineage (NCBI taxonomy): Eukaryota > Metazoa > Chordata > Amphibia > Anura > Pyxicephalidae > Pyxicephalus > Pyxicephalus adspersus. The sequence goes on along the minus strand of NC_092866.1, from coordinate 4,218,874 downwards.
TGCCTGCATGCCAATGCCAGCACATATGCCCCGTAGGAAACCCAAAGGTACTTTGCTACAACTAAATGTAATCTATTGGCATTGGGTCAATTTCTTATCCTGAACTTAATGTGGAGTCCAGTTTTAGCAGAGTATCTTAAATATCAGGTGTTAACCATTTCTGAAGAATTACATTCTATATATGAAAATCACATTACAAAATTAGCTAACATTCTCAGTGCATCCCCTGAGGAAGCCTATTGGCGAAATGCGTCAGTTTGAGATGTTTTCTTAAGGTCAAATGGCTACAGCTAAGGACATAAAGTGTAATGTGTTGCAGTCAGTTCATAGATCTGCTTGCTGCATTTATATTTTTTTCCCTTTTTTTTCACCTTTTGATTTGGCAACTGAAACACTTCCTTGTGCTGTATCCATGGAGGAACAGCATTGGTACCCTTGAGCAGGACTACAGAACATGTTTCTACGTAACATAACAAAACATTTCTATAGTGCCATACAGCCGAGAAAAATGTAACTGGTAAATGTGTGCATGGACAGAAAGCACAAAAAACTCATCTGGCAGGAGCTACAGTTTTCTTTATTATTCCTTTGTTAATCAAGTATGACAAAACTCTATCAATGATATATTGAAACGGTGCAAATCGAAGAAGATGATTGTTAGGATTGAGGAGCCTCTTAGCCTTTACCATTCCCCAAGTTTTGTTTTCCTTTTTTGATGTTCTGAGTTGCATGTTTCTTTATCCCTACCTCGCATGGATAGAACTCGAGGGCATCTAATAAAATATGTCTTGTACTTCAAGCCAACAAATGCAGATAGATTCTGTGTTCTGCAAAAGGCTGCAGCCCTCATGAAGACATAATGGCAGCAGGGCACTTGCGGCCTGTCACTTGCTATCTGCAAAACTGTCACAATAATGACACGCCGGCTGTGGTGACGTCCCGCGATCCACTGTGCGGGTTTATCATTCTGAATAATGCATAGACTGCATGATGGGAAGCCAGTAGTTGTGCTGAAGTCTATCCAATGCTTACACTTCATTATTTACCATTCAGATACTTCTATTTGCGGCTGCCAAGGTGGATGAGGTGATAATCAAAACAACAGGCATTGATTTTGATTTAATACATACATTGATTTTTTGTTTAATATATATTTTTAAGATGTAATTACTTCATCCAAGTATATATATACACAAGGGGACGCTGAAGTTCCTGGCTTTGCCCAAAAAGGAGAGAGAGTTAGGAAATAACACATTTATTCAACATATTCCCCCCTGAGACTGATGCACTTAGTGCAGTGTAGTTGCAGCTTTTCTAGACCGTTCAAATAAAAGTCCTTTGATTGGGCTGCAAACCAGCCCAGAAATGTCCTCAAAACGTTGCCCCTTCAGGTGTTTCTTCAAATTTGGGAACAGATAATAGTCCAAAAGGGCCAGGTCAGGTGAGTAGGGGAGATGGTGGACCAATTAGAAACCCAGGGTGTTCAATTTGAATGCCACAACGTTGGACGTGTGCGCAGGTGCATTGTCCTGCAAAAAAAGGATCCCTTTCGTCAACTTTCCATGGCGTTTCGTCTTAATTGCCTCCTTCAGCTGGTCCAGGAGGTTAGCATAATACTGTTCGGTGATACTAGAGCCCTGAGGTAGGTAGTCCACCAACAGAATACCGTCTTTGTCCCAGAAAACAGTCGCCATGACTTTTTTGGCCGATTTCTGGGTTCAGAACTTTTTCAGCCACGGGAACTTGCTGTGGTGCCATTCCTTTGACTGTTCCTTGGTTTCAGGATCATAGATGTGGAGCCAGGTTTCATCCTCAGTCACTGACCTAGCCAAAAAGTCCTGTGCAGCTTCAAAATGGGCAAAAACAGCTTTGAATGCTTCAACTCGTTCCTTCTTATGATCACTGTTCAAACATTTCGACACCCATTTTGCTGGAAGCTTGCGCATGTCTAGGATAGTTTGATAACCAACCCAACACGCTCCCATCAGATGTCAAATATCTGGGCCATCTTTTTTGCTGAGATTCGCCGGTCCTCAATAATCTCAATGGTCCTCAATAAGCTCATGGACAGCATCGCAGGTTGCCGGGTCAGTTGAGGTTGGGGGGCTGTAGGAAGGACACTTGTCCCCCAGTGTTGGTGACAGCTCAATCTCAGTGTGAATGTTCTTTGCTGACTTTCCCTGGAGAAACAAAAACTTCATGACGGCCCGTAACTCCAACGACGTGAAACTTGCTTGTGCCTCTGCCATCACAGCTTCTCACTAAAAGAAAAAACAGTTTTAAGAATCACAAAGACCTGATATTTGCACAGTTATATACTAAGATATTAGGCTGTCATATGCCCCCACACATTTTTCTATTTCATCTGGAAGGGGGCAAAGCCAAAAACTTCTCAGCACCCCCTCGTAAAGTAGAACTCTTTTTGCAGAACAAAGTGCCTGCTTTTACAGATATTTTATTTAAGGGTAAATTTAAAGAAGTCCTAATTAAATCAAAATGCATAGCAAGTTTTTATTGTTCCCTGCAGCATTTCCTTCATATGATACCAGAGAACTCAGATTGCTGTGCAGGAAAAAAATTGAATGAACACAAATGCCAGGTGGGGGACAGGAAAAACGGTGGATCCGTGCAGGGAGGAAAAGTGTTACAAAGTAGACAGACTTTCCTGCCTGGCAGTGACCTCTCCATTTTGGCTAACACCTCCAGCCTAGCCATGACCCCTCTGCTCTGGCTTTAACCCTTCAATTCATCCTGGAGACCAAATAGGATGCTGCAGAGAGCCAGGAATACCTTCTGCTGCACTGGTAAGTTAGGCTCTGCTTTCTAATCACCCCTTCTTATCTTGGGTGTTGTTGGTCAAATCTACCCATCAGTTTTACTGCATGCACCCACTTCAACTTGACTTTACCCCATTTTAACTTGGCCACACACCCAAACCTTGCCAACACCAATTAAAAAAAGGCTCAACTTTTTCAAACTAGGATCATTAACCTTTAAGGTTAAACTTCAGATTTTATAGGACCATTAGGCCCACAGGTCCTTCACACCAACCATTAACTTAACAGTTCCTGAAACGTTGATGGTGCTCCTGATGCGTTTGCCTTACCATTTTGCTCCAGGATAAAGCTGGACTGGCCCTGTATGTCACCTCTGTCACATATGTTGAAATTATGTGAGTAATGCTGCTGCAACAGTTTTCAAGCCAACTAAATACTAGTTCTGCAAAAAATATTTGTTTATGATGTCTGTAAGCACCATTCACACATACAGGGTTTGTATCTGTTTTGTTTGGACACTTTTTCACCTCCTCCTTAACTTGCTCAGCAACTGAGCAAATCTAAGCAAGGAAAAATACCTTGGCTCTTCTGTTGCAACAACAGCATTTCCTATTCTTTTCTAGGTGAGCTTTGCCCTTTGTTGGCATGACCCAATGGGAAACTTGGCACAACATGTTTACTTCAATCTAGAACCAGGCTAAATATGAGCTTGTTGCAATGACAGGAAATTGTATTGGAAATTGTCTATATTTACTTTTTATGACTATTACACAGTATTTATATAATGCCAACATATTACGCAAATCTCCAGTCATGTCACTAGCTGTCCCTCAAAGGAGCTCACAATCCAATGTCCTTACCATAGTCAAATACAATACCAATACATACTTAAATACAGTCTAAGGTCAATTTTGTAGGTAAGCCAATTAACCTAACTTGCATGTTTTTGTAACGTGGGAGGAAGCGGGAATACCCGAAGGAAACTCCTGCAAACACGGGGAGAACCTGCAGACTCCATGCAGATAGTTCCCTGGCTAAGATTTGAATCTGGGAGCCTGCGCTGCAAAGGCCAGAGTGCTAACCACTGAACCACCATGCTGCCCGACAAATTACAAAAGCCCAACATTGTACAAAAGTCTACTGTTTGATGGCAGCTTGATAATTCATTGGTTGCAGTGCCCGTATCTCAGTACCTTGTATGCCAGAGTTCTTTTAAAAGAAGTTCTTTTTTATATCCATAACATTTCAGGCCCTTTAGTGAGGAGAACCAGAAACTCCGCTTCAGTCTTCTCCAGCTCAGGATGTGGATCGATAACGAATACAAAGCATTCAGCGGCTCCCCAGTGCCGGCGAATCCCGGCAGCGGCAGGAGGTCACATAATACACAGCAACAATGTGACATGTTCATGCTTCTGCCATGCAGGTTGTGAAAAATGTCATATAACCTCTTTGAAAAAGAAGACCGTACTTCATCTGAATGAATTGCATCCATAACAGCATGTTTGTTGTATAGAAGCTCAAACGTCCTTCAAAAGTCCTTTTCGGAAAACTGTGATTGCAGCTGTTTTGCAGGCTGCGTTAATATTGACAAGACATTGATGGCAGCGACGCTGCAGGAGGGCTTGTGGATGAAAATGAATGCAGGACGTTTGTACTAGTACAACCGCTGTTTCTTTTTCAGTGGGGTAAATGAAAGCAAATGCTTTTCAATCAATTTGCATGTGCTGCTCCATAATATTTCGAGACTTTTTTTTTACTCTGTATTATTGATGCAATAGGTTTAGAAACCTCACAAACTCATTGAAGGTTTGTGGAATGCAGTTTAGCCCTTTGAAGTCGCAGATCCTGTCACTTTCACCCGCGCAGCATCTCCAAAATCCGCCCCTACCTGTCCCCAGAGACCACCAACTCCTTGTACACGCTCTTATCATCTCTTGTCTGGATTACTGTAATCTCCTCCTCACTGGTATTCCACTAACCGGACTCTCTCCTCTACAATCTATTATGAATGCTGCAGCCAGACTTATCCATCCATCCTTCCCACCTACCTACCCCATACATATCTTTCCCACCTACCTAGCCCATACACAGCCTTCCCGCCTACCTACCCCATACACAGCCTTCCCGCCTACCTACCCCATACACAGCCTTCCCACCTACCTACCCCAAACACAGCCTTCCCAACTACCTACCCCATACACAGCCTTCCCAACTACCTACCCCATACACAGCCTTCCCACCTACCTACCCCATACACAGCCTTCCCAACTACCTACCCCATACACAGCCTTCCCAACTACCTACCCCATACACAGCATTCCCACCTACCTACCCCATACACAGCCTTTCCTCCTCTTCTGCTGCCTCTCTTTGTAGTTCCCTTCTTTGGCTTCCATTTCACCTGAGAATCAAAGTCATCTCCTGTGCTTTGCCGTCAAATCCCCCCACAGCTCTTACCCCACTTACTTGTCTGACCTGATAGAAAAATACTCCCCTAGCGGCTCTGTTTGCTCCTCCAATTACCTGCTAATAACTTCCTCACTCATAACCTCATCACACGCACGGCTCCAAGTCTTTTCTAGAGCTGTCCTGATTCTCTAGAATGGTCATCCTATTTGGCTTGCTCCTACTTTCTGCTTTTTTAAAAGAGCCCTTAAAACCCAACGCTTCAACCTCACCTACCCGTCTGCTTCTGTCTCACTACTTCCCACCATTCCATGTCTGCCCTCCTATTGTATGCTGCTTCCCCACCTCCTAGATTGTAAGCTCTTCTGGGCAGGGTCCTCTCCTTATTCTGTGTCACCGTCTGTGTCTCTGTCATTTATATTATCTTACCCTAGTAGATGCTGAAATCTAATAAATGTAACAATCCTGCAAAGTGCTAATTACCATACAGAAACAAAATCTCCTCATTAATAGGAGCTAATTCTCATGTCGCTCGTCAGCGTTTCCACCATATTGTGCTCATCCTGAGGGTTCTGCACATCCTTGTGATTAAGTGCTAGGACCCCAAGCTGAGCTCATAAAGTGCGTTGCATGCAGTACAGGTACACTTAGAATTAAGTTGTCATCCGGCGGATGATGAAAAATGACAGACGTGATCTCTGACTGCCGGAGGACGCGTCTCCTAACCAGCAGTCAAGGGCACAGCTTTCCAAAAAAACGTTCATTAATATTAATTTCTGCTAATATATTTGACTGTGATTCATCCATTATTAATACACCGAGAGATTGAAAGTGCGCATTAGCTGTCTGACAAATGTTCTTCAAGAGAGACTAAATTAGCGGCATAATTTGTACTCTCACGACTGCGCCCCAATGACAGACTGCTATTAACGGCGCCGGGTATCAGTGAATGGTATCAGTGTCAGATAATTAAAGTTGCTATCAGCTTGGGAACAGCTCATCTGAGAGTGTGAGAGCAGACGTCCTGCAAATAAGGAGCGGCAAATCATTAATGCCATTCCGGGTCAGCCCATAATTAACACTTTCGCCTTCTGTGCCATCTTAAAGTGCAGACCAAGGCTTTGGGTGCAATCAGAGAGATACCAGGGTTAAAAAATGCGTTTTATATAAAATTAAAATTTATCCTAATATATTTTCTAGTTTCATTTAAAGCTAAACTTCAGCTAGAAAGACAAAAATGAATGTAGCTCTCTGGGTATTATTACATCGTTAGATGTACTTATTATTAGTTTAAGGTGGGCTAGGGGGAAGCAACACAAGGAACCAATCAGTTGTTAATAAGAGTCATGCTGGTAGAAGAGAACAGAAGGACAAGGGAGATGAGCTGATCGCTCCCCTCCTTCTCTTTCACTGTCCAATCACAGGCCAGAGGTGGGATAAGGGTCACATGGTCAATTAAACACCAATAAAAACCTGCCTTCGATCCTATCCAGACCTAATGGTAAATCCCTATTCCCTAAATGAATCCGAGCCCCAAGTGTTTTTGAACTGCAGCAAAGAATAATTATGTCTCCTGCCCTGTCAGATAGAGCTGTGTAAATCTTAGGACTGGACAGACAAAGACATGCAATCAGATCTTTTGGCAGGCAAATCAACTCCCATGTTTGCCTGGATTTCCACTTTGAAAAGTCTAATTATCTGTAATAGAAGCTTGAATGTTCTAAACCAGCGGTCGCCAACCGGTGGTCCGCAAGAAAATGTTGGTGGTCTGCGGCTTGGCCAGAGCCATGGACGATGTCTCCTGTACCAGGCTCAGACCTGCAATGGGAGAGTGGCCGGGTTCTGGCATCATGATGTCATTCTGCGGGAAGTGTCTCCCCCTTTGAATGACATGGCTCCCCGCGTGTGCGCGATCCAGAGTCCATGAAATTAGAGGTCCTTGACGTCCAAAAGGTTGGTGACCACTGTTCTAAACCCAGTTTCACCACTGTGAAAGTGGCTAAGATGTTTCTATATGTAAATAAACATCTCGAACCCGACGCGTTTCGCCGATAGGCTTCCTCAGGGGATGCACTTTGAAATACACATAAGAAATTGCCAACAAACCCCAGCTTTTTTCTCTCCTTTAATACAGTGGTTGCCAACCTTTTGGACCTCACAGATCACTAAATCAACAGAATCCGGATCGTGCATGCATGGGGAGCCCTGTGTCACTCAAAGGGGCATGGTCTGTGGCTCTGACCGGTGCTCCCCTCCATTGGAGTCCTTCTCCTGACCCCGTTGGGGCAAGCGCCAGCCAGAGCCTCAGACCACCGGTTGGCAACCGCTGTTCTAATACTTGTCTTCCAATCTGCCCTGTATAAACCGTATGTGGCCAGATGGTCATAAGTTAAGCCTAAAAAGACTCCGTTACCTTTCCAGTTTAGATCAAAATGAAGAATAAAAAGAACATTTAGGATTTATTTACGTGGGAACACTTGTTCCAGTGACCACTCCCAAGGAGGATTTCCTGTTTAGTGTATTAGATAGGAAGTTAAGTCTGATCAGTAGGGCACAGAAGCAAAAAGAAAACTATGACTGGTTTAACCACTCCCTATTCTCTACACTTCAGGAAGGGGTAGTTTTGGCTTTAGATAATTTTACTTATCTTTTATAAATCTGTAGCTCATTTAAATACTAGCCATGGTAATTCTTGTTCAGGCACTGATTTATTGAAGTTGTCCAAGACTTGAAAAGATAGACTATCATCAGTGAACCTGGGTGGTCCAGCAAACTTGAAATGGATTTCATTAAAGTCATTTGCTATTTGTTAGCAAATGTTTTCAACCCTGGACCAGATCCACTCCAGGTTTGCTGGATCACCGAGCTTCACTGATGATAGTCTACCTTCCCCAGCCTTGAAGAGATTGAATAAATCAGGTCCTTTGGGTTACAGAGTAACATGTCCTGCCACTGTTTCCAAGACATTGCCACCCTATTACATGGAATTCTGATGGAGAATAAAAGTGGTCATTACAACCAGCCATGGATCCACTACTCTCGCCATCAGGAAACTCCCCTTGGCTGGGTTGAAAGACAAGTGTCTGCCAGAGGGAGACTATAGATCTGTATGTGTTATAATAAAGTACACAAAACCTTCTTAACCAGGGTTCCTCCAGAGGTTTCTAGGGGTTCCCAGACCAATTAACAATTTATGACTCTCAACTGACGCCAGTTATCTTTTTGGCTATCTGGAAAAGTGACATTCTTCCCAATGACCACCATGCTAATATACTGTGAGCTGTGGCTATAGTAATTATATATGGGGTTCCCTGAAGACCTGAAAGTTATTTCAAGTATATATCCACTAAAACTGCATGTTTTTAGAAGCTCTTTGCATTTGTTATAGGCAATTAGTCCTAGTTCAGAGAATGTGGCACTTGAGAAGCAGAACCCTTTGCAGAAGCAGAAATGAAGGCCTCCAGCCATACACTAACTTGTCATTAAGTATCCCCATGAGGAATTTGCTAAAGCTTTCCTCTTCAATATTAAAGAGTGCAGGTCAATGCGATTAAAATAAGCAATTTTGGCAGGACTAAAAATATAAAAAAAAGAAAAGCTAAAGCAGTTGAAGATGTTATATGGGTCAAATGTGGGGAAAGAGAAGGAATACCTCCTAGGACATTATTAGAGGTTAAATAGGTGTATAGAGGTTAAGTTCAAGCCTTTTTTCAATGTGTGAAATTCCACACACAAACACTTTGGCCTTTCATAGCCCCTAATCCCCAGACCCTGATATTAATGGGAAATAATAAATACAAGGCCAGAGGCCTCTAAAACTAATTGTGTTTGTGGTTTAAGTGAGCAGCATGCATTGGACTTGGAGATTTCTGTGTTATAGGAATGCCTGTATACATAAATGTACAGTGCCTTTAAAGTATTTATATACTTATTTTTATGCCATAGACTATCCAATAGCACAAATTATTCATGACAGGCCCCGCCCCCAAGGAGCTAATCTAACTCCCTGAGCCAGGACCAGATTAATCTTTTTTTGTCAACTGGGGCAAATGACTCTGGCCTAAGTAAGCATCCCAAGAATTCCAAATATATGTTCACTAAAACTGCTCTGTTTGTTTGGAGAAACTGTTTGTCCTAGTTCAAGTATTTAGGAGGTTTCAGCACTGGCGGACCGGTGTTAAAGCTGAAGGTATAAATATATACATTTTATACGTTTTACATTGCATAATGCATTTTTTACTTATTTATATAATACAGATTTTTCTATAGCAGGAACTATTCATAGCAGACCCTGCCCCAAAAAAGCTAATCTAACTTCCCTGAGGCAGGGCCAGATTTATCATTTTTGTTAACTGGGACAATTGACTTGTCCCCCTTGGTCTGTATTTGCATTAAAATAAAGTATCCTATGATTTCTTTTAATGCTTGTTGACTAGAACGACCATTGTTCTCCTATCTGTGGGTGGCCCTTGGTGATGGAGAGAGATGTGATGACATCAGAACTGCTCTTTGCATCAATTCACTGTTTGTCTTGGTGATGCTCCTCAGGGGTGGGGCCAGCACACCCTGCGCTCAGCCTTTCAGTCCTAAAAGTTGAGGTAAATTGAACATTATTCAATCTGGAAGACTGAGAACATCTAGTGGCGAAGAGGAGGTACTGCAGATTGAAAGTGATTATTATTATTTTTTTTTTTTTACCTTAACCTGTAGTGTCTTTTAAGTCATTTTACAATAATTTTAGGAATAATGTAGTGTTTGTTGCTACAGCAATCTTTGTATATAAAGCATAATTACACTTTGTAAATAACATGACAATATTACACTTGGGGTGTATATGACCTGGAATTTTTTACCTTCATTTCACCTGCACACCTGCTGTGTGTGGCAGCACTGCCCACCCTACTTGAGCCTATGTTGGGTATACAGAAACCTGTCCTTGGCAAGGTGCATTCCATAGGAACGGTCCAAGGGCCACTTTGCTATACATACATAGATTCCTATAATGGTGGGTTACTGGGTGGCTAGGGTGCTAGGTTAGTAAGATGCTATATAACCCACCATGGATGTTGGCCAGCAGTATGTTCCTGTGGGCTGGTGCAACAAAGTCATGCAGCTACAGAGAAGATAATCAAGATTCATGCCAGGTAATCATGTTTTGGACTTCATGCCAGGCTCCAGCACTACCAATGACACTAACACTTTATTCTCAAGCATCTATCAACCCTGCTAGTTATCTGTGGACTACAGAATACCCCCTCTTCATCCTCTCAACATCGAAAAGGAAGTTTTTCTTAATTCCCAATCAAGAGTCAACAAAGTAGCACCTCTATAGTTACAGAATTTTGAGTGTTATCACCTCAGGGCATGAGTTGTGTTTCTGGCAATAAAAAGAATACTAATGCACCCTCCACATTTAAGAAACCAGCTGTAGCATATGACTTTGTTTTCACATACAGTTTAATCCTCTCACTTTCCTTTTAAAAGGAATGCCTGTCGCACAGCATTTTGGATCTTCATTTCAGTGGTTTTGGCCCTCATTGTGGGTGGATCATTTTCGTCATCAATGAACTCTCTTCCACTCTAAATTGTTTTATAGAAAACCTTTTAGTAATGTTCAAATCAATTAGCGGTGCCAGGGGTGCAACTCATCGGACAAAGAGATGCAACGTTGCCTTAGAAACTACATTTTTTTTCTTTTTTTGTCAATAAGGTGCTCAGTCCTGTGCCGTGTACTGAGAATTGTAACACTTTCACAGACAGGAGCTGGTCACTATCTTTCTTTGTAATATGCCACCAATACCCCGTGGCAACATACAAGGAAAGCCACCATGGCTGTAGCTGGTCCGCCTCTAGGAAAAGTGCCAGCTGTCTGTAGGATTGTAGCCTCCTATATCTCTGTTCTTTCCATCTCATTGTTAAACCCAACTGGCTATGGATTGTACATGTGCCAGCCAACCTGATTGCAGATAGGAGTAGGATATTTGACATGTTGAATTATTCAGGAGCCTTTTTTTTATAAAATGAATTAGACAATTTATAATGTCTCATAATAAATGTATTCAATTCACATCAGTATCCGGTAAGTAATCGTTGAGGTTTATGACCTTGAGCTAGAAGGTTGACATTGATTACAGGGATGCTGCTATTTCTGGGCTGCCAGCCGTCTGCAGAGGAACTACAACTGCTAACATGCATGTTGGCAATTGGTGATTGGGGTACCATATACATTTTGGAGAAGAGAGGCACTGATTGGGTCCCTGCTTTTTTGCCAGCAGTCTGCAGAGAAACTACAGGTGTTAACATGCATATTGACAAACTGTAGGTACTATTTCTATGTTTTGGAACAGAGAGGTGCTGATTGGATTCCTGCTACTTCTGGGCTGCCACAAGTCTGCAGAGGAACTACAACTGCTAACATGCATGTTGGCAAGTGGTGATTGTGGGTACCATATACATTTTGGAGAGGAGAGGTACTGATTGGTCCCTGCTCTTTTGGGCGCACGTCTGCAGAGAAACTACAGGTGTTAACATGCATATTGCCAAATTGTAGGTACTACTTCTATGTTTTAGAGCAGAGAGGTGCTGATTGGATTGCTGCTACTTCTGGGCTGCCACAGTCTGCAGAGGAACTTCAACTGCTAACATGCACATTGGCAAATGATGTTTGTGGGTACCATGTAAATTTTGGAGCAGAGAGGTGCTGATTGGGTCCCTGCTCTTTCTGGAATTACAGAAGTCTGCAGAGGAACTATAACTGTTAATATGCATGTTGGCAAATGGGCTCACAACAGTCTGCATATGGACTACTCCTGCTAACAAACAGGTTGGCAAATAGTCATTGTGAAAGCATACTGGAGCCGTATGGGTCCCTGGTGCTTCCAAATGACTACCAATTTTAAGGTTCACTCTAAGTTCTTCACTTTAATTTTAATCAGACACAAGTAAGTCAGTTTATATACACCCATACCCAGCTTCAGAAGCACCCTTGACATGGGTCCCTCTATTACTTCCTAAAGCCATTATGGTCATTGAGGCCCATGGTGTCTGGTGAATAGCCAAATGACATAACTCCCATATTATGTGAAAGGACTCTGAGAACAAGTGACCCTCAAGCATCTTGTACCAGTAGTAGGCGCCTACCATAATAAAAGTGGTAAAATTGTGTAATGGGCACATGTTTTGCTCTAATATTTACTTTTTCATTATTGGCCTGGCCTCCAGGACACTTGCAAGGCACTAAGCCTTGAAGATGATACATCTTTGTCTGCCCTAGTGTGTGCAAGGCATTATATTGCTGAGTACTGTGGCAGTCAAATAGTCATGAGACCCATTCAGAGGCCTGGTTCATGCCTATGGTAATCCTCTATTGATCGGGCTCCCTAGATCTTGTGGGTATTTGGCTGTGGCTACAGTTACATGCAGGATATTCCTTTGGTGCTGAGGCAATCGGGTGGCCTTGGGCAGCCACCCAAATTGCACATATGGTAATCTGCCACTGTTCAGGGAGCAAAGCCAACTGGTCATCAGTGTACAACCTGACTTTAGATCACTGTCTATAGACAGTGCCTACCTTATAAATAAGAAGAAGAACCCTATTGGCTATGAACATGTCCAGTTTTCCTGTGTCTCTAAAGTTCTTCATTTTGCATACCATAAAAATCTAAGATCCTATATAGCATTTTCTTTATTTGGATCTGTAGGAATAGCAATACACACCATTCAATTTCTGGCACTTTTGCCCTAATATTAACTACTTAGTACTAATACCACCAGTTGAAAGATGATGCAAATGGTAATGGTCAGGCTTGTAGTTCATTCTCTCATTCATACTTCTAGAAAGAGCGGTAAATTAAACAAATTTAAAGAAGGAATGTTCACCTGGGAGCCCATTTAAGGAGCCAGCATGGCAAAAGGTTTGCTTTAGGTTGCACATAGTTCCTTGTTAACTTTGCAGAGCATTTTTATGTACCTTATTCACAAGGACAAGCTGCTAGTAATACAGTTTACATTGGGTCATATTGCCATATCTATATTTGTGCAGTCCCCAAAGCAGGGTGCACACAGATCTGGCATGCATTGGTGGCCCTTTTTAATACACCTATAGTGCGCTCACCAATGAATATATTCTTGTGTTGGTGAACCAGCTGGCTCATATGAGTGTACATATTGTTGGATCTAATTGCTGTGTATTTACCATACTTACTGATATTAAACAGCTCCTAGATAACAGTGGGCATATAGTAACCACATCTGTTGGGGGTAAATCATACGATCACAGATGTATTCTATATCCATTTGTCTGACTTCCAGGTCTGCTTCCTTTATAGCTTATAGAGGCATATCAACTGTCAGCCTATAAATGGGAGAACTAAAAGTCTCAGAATTCTCTGTCAGCCATAAGTAATTGCTGTAATACAGACTCAGCAACCCCAGGCTTCCAATCTAATCTGCTTTACCCATCATGGAACAAGTCACATCATTTTAGACTGGTCAGCAATGATTGCTGTGAACAAGATTTATCGATTCATAGATGTTGAAGGAATACAAGTTGCAGCAGCCAAACAGACATTGTGGCTTTACATTGTTACCTGAGCCAGAAAGCTACAAACAACCCTAGACAGGAGAATTTGCTGACCGCTGCAACTTGGGGGGCTTGAAGTATCAACAAGCAACAGTAGCCATAACCTGTGACCACACATTTCAGCATGTCTGAGCAGGAGATACTGGGGATTGTAGTCATTCAACAGCTGCAAGACCACTCCTAAATTAGGATATTGGGATGCTGATAATGAATTTGGGGTAATAAAAGCATATAATAAAGATGTACCTGACTTTAAGGTGTCAGCAGCTGACAGGTAGATTTGCGCGAGAGCTTCTGTGCCTTTCTGCAGTCATCCTCGGATTTGTGAGCTGTTTACCCATGTCACTCTTCATCACTTACAGGTGTACAAGAAGAAAGCAGCCACCACGGTGAGAGGAATTGCTCACACACTGACAGAACAGGAGGAAGATTTTGCTGTGAAGGCAGCCCGCTACCAGCGCGAGATGAAGCACCTCCACTGGCTTCTACAAAACAGGCAGGATGAGCTCAATGAAGTCTTGCAGCAGAAGAGGTAAGTCAAAGACAAGGCATAGCAAAGCAATTAGATGTCACTGGGGAGGAGGACGGCAGATGCACTGCTGGGGGGCACCGTCTTTTTGTCATCCCAGTCCTGTCTGGCCGTTGGTGGTGGGGGGTGCTTTACAAGCTGTGCCCTATTCACATGGAAAATGGAGATTTCCTTTCCCCCTCCCAGCTCCTTGAAGATAATCATCAACTACTGACTGCAGAGCCTGTGTCTTCCTCTCTCCCGATGTGCGGTCCTTTCATGTGATGACACTGCTCAGTACACACACACATACACTGCATGAAGGCTGTGTACATCTTAGTTTGTCAATATCACCCATAGAAGGGGAAGTGACTTCATTTTGCCTTGGGAGAAGATAATTGGTTCGTTGATATTAGGCTGATGTGTAGAGGTGGACTGGATTGAGCATCCTCCTGCCTCCAAAATTAAGGACTGGCCTTCTTGTCATCCGAAATTAGCAGAAAGGTGCATTGTATGGTGACAAGTCTTAAGTGGCTGTTACTGGCAAAATTCAGGCCCTATTGACCGGGTTAGTCGCATGTGCTTACCAGTGTTTAAAGTGTCAGTCCACCAAAACTGATATTTGGGGCTTTGGTGTGATGAATCATCAACTACCCTATAGCAGCACTGAGATTTCCTCTGGGGTGTTCCTAAACATGTTTTCAGATGTTACACTTTGTTTTCTTCCACCCAATGACAATGTAAAGGACAGGGAGCCTGAATACATTGGTGATACCTGCAACAAGTGCGAAAAGTTTGCAACAAGACTGTAGAATCCTAAAGATGCTGACATCTCATATATGTGACCAGCTTAATTAAAAAACCGTATGAAAGCAAGTGCCATTGCTGGCATCTCCTAAAAACCATGCTTGCCTGGCTATCATAGGCTGGCCCTAGAACCACTTTCCTATTGAAGAGCAACAAAACATTCATTTTAGGTTTCAAATTACCTAAATCCTTCACGTTTTATATTTTCCTAATGCAGAAAACCCTTATAATGAAAATATGGCACTTGAAAATGCTCAAGATATATGGCTGGACTAATTTAACATCCTCTTCTCTGGTATTCATTTAACCAGACTCTTTCCTCTACAATCTAATGAATGCTGCAGCAAGCCTTTCCCATCCTTCCCACCTACCTACACCATACACAGCCTTCCCACCACTCCTATTCTGCTGCCTCTCTTTGTAGTTCTCTCCATTGGCTTCCATTTCACCTAAAAATCAAAATCAAGCTCCTGTGCTTTGCCTTCAAATCCCTCCACAGGGATTCCTGTCCCACTTACCTTTCTGACCTAGTAGAAAAATACCCCCCCCCCCCCCCCCCCCCCAGCCACTCTCAGCTCCTCCAATGACCTACTAATGACTTCCTCACTCATAATCCTCCTCACATGCACAGCTCCAAGACTTTTCTAGAGCTGCCCCGACTCTCTGGAATGGTCTTCCTCGTCCTATTCGCCTCGCTCCTACTTTCTGCTCATTGAAAAGAACACTCAAAACGCTTCATCCTGGCCTACCCGTATTCTTCTGTCTCCTAAACCCTAACTACTTCCCCCCATATCACCCCTCCTCTTGTGTGATACTTCACCCATCTCCTAGATTGTAAGCTTTTATGGCCAGGGTCCTCTCTTCCTCATTGTCTGTATCCATCTGTCATTTGCAACCCCTATTTAATATGTACAGCGCTGCATAATATGTTGGTGCTATATAAATCCTGTTTAATGGCATGGTATTTGGACAAAAGACAAATATTGAAAAGACAATCTGGGGTCTGTTAGACATGTAATGTCTCCTGCTTTTTACCCAGAACAGATCTGAACAAAAATCTTTGCTCAATCTTCTTCTATCCCTGCTCGGCCGGGGTTTAGCAGCACTCAGCTATAGCTGAGCTCTTCTGGATTCATTGTACAGAGGGAGGATTAGTAAAGTGGTTTACACTGATCCTCCTCTGCTCTCATCCTGCCAATTTTTGCTGGTACTGGGCTGCTTAGACTGTGAAGTTGTAGTCGGTCCCATATTCCCACAGTAGTAATTAGCAGTTTTACAGTCACCCATATCACTTTTATTTGAAAGTACAGTTTGAAACAAGCTGGCTGCAAACTGAAAGAAACAACAGGTTGGGAATAGCAGTGTCCAGATCTGCTATTAATCATTGTTACAAGGTAAGGAAGCTGTTAACCAACCATCTTAGAATTAAGACAGTAAGGTCCTCTGAATTCACCAAGCTGCATTCTTGTTCCAGAACAATCTCTTAGAAAGACCTGACACCAGAGGTATCCTAGTCAGGCAACATTTCAAAAAGAGTGCTACATGGGGGCAGGAAAGTACCAGATTGATCCATCAGACCTTGTGCCTCTGGGTTCTGCTACATATTAATCCTTTTTTTGTGTCTGTATAGAGTAGACTCTGCATTTCTGGACACCTGACCACCAGATCCATAAGAGCTTGTTGGGCCTCCCATTTCAATCAAAGTTTGGACTGTGTCCATTTGTGTCCAGGGACGCAAGACTCGGTTTGCTGAACTCCAAGAGGTTCAGTAGTTGTTGAGGTCAGGGCTTTGTGCAGACAACTTTCCTGTACTTTTCCTGTTCCTGTACCCCGAACTGGTCATACCATCCCATGTAATTGATTTTGAACACAAGGAAATGGTTAGAACCAAAATAAAAGGGTTGATCTTTTACCACAAGGTTGGAAGTTCACAATTGTCAGGTTATGCTTCCTTCTAATGACTTGCAATAGTATTCTCACTTTCAGGGTGTCATTACTAATGCAACACACTCCAGCAAGCAATACCTTTTATCCCTTCTTTATAAATTTGGCAATCTTTTCTGTTTCTTGAAATGAAAGCAGTCATAAGGGATAACACCACAACCAAACTTATAGTGGCTGTGTATAATTACATATCATAGCATTATTGTAATTCATGCATCTCCTCCTCAGGGGTGTAGTCATAAAAAAATTAGAGGGGGCATGGTACTATTCATGGCGCATGCGCATTAATGGTATGTAAACGTGCCTGCTCCACTACACCCCCGCCTATATGTCACTCAAAGGGAAAGAAACTTCCCCCTGAGGGACATCATGATACTAGAACACACCTGCGATGGGAGAGTGGGCAGGATGTGTTCAGAAAAACACCCCTCCCACCTCCCTGAACCTGCAATGCCATATGGGAGACATGGTCCACGGCTCTAACCGGTGCGGGCCCCCCCCCCCCCAGTGGGGTCAGGAGGAGGAGGCAGACCACCAAAGCATGCCCATTCCCGAAAAATTGGAAGGCACAGCGTTCCCACTCCAGCCTGCCGCACTACTCCCTTGCTCCTCCTTTGTATACTGTAACATTAACAATACCTTTTCTAGAATCTCCTGAACACAATCATTTAGAGGGAAGTTCTCATACTTTTGGCCACATACCTCCTTAAGTTTGGTTTCCATTTATATCCTTTATTTCCATTATGCCGGTAGAAAACTGAATGTTTTCCTTTTTTAGGAACCCATGTAATATGTCTGTCCCATTGATGTAACAGATCTTAGTCTAACTTGTCCAACTATGCATGGGTTAAAAAGATTAGGATAGGTAATGTGCTTCAGTACCAGCAGTGCTTGTTTTTGCATGCAGACATTTTCTGTCAGTTTAGAAAACCTTAGGAACCCATCCCAGATCATTTCCTTTTCTGTGAAATAAAGGGTAGAGTGTCTTTTACTTAATGCACAGCACATTGGTTCACAGGGCGAATCAGGGAGAAAATTGAGACATACTGCAAAGATGCAGCAATTGACGTGAAGATGGATAAAACAGCCATCTCTCATCTTGGTATTAACAAAATGTTCAGACAGGGACGTGCAAATACTTTACTGTCAGACAGAGATAACTTTTCATGCAGATAACATTGCTTGCAGAATAAATTTAAATATTTCTTAGGGCTAGGTTTTCAAAGCCTGTGCAGACATAATGGAACAAAAAACTTTATTTGATGTGTATTCTCGAATATAAACCACAGCCACAAAATGCCGCCTTATAACCAGCCTCAGTTCATTTTCAGGTCAACTGATTGGAGGAAATGACAATCCCCTACAAGTTTTGTCATCATTATGGTACTCCTATATTGCAGCATGCCCAGAAGAGTTTCCTTGAAGAGCAATTGGTATATCCGCCCTCTCTGCATTTCAGCCATTGTGTTACACATTGGATTTGACGCCCAGGTACCGATGTTGGATGGGAAGACCTGGCTCACAATGGATGTTCCAATTCTTCCCAGGGGTGTTCAGTAGGGTTGAGGTCAGGGCTCTGTACAGGCCACTAGAGTTTCTCTACACCAAACTGGTCAAACCATATCTGTACACAGGGACACTCATAGTCATACTGGCACAGAAAGCGTCCTTCACCAAACTGATACCACAAAGTTGAAGGGAAACATGAATCATGTAAATTGGGTTTGCATGCTGTAACATTTCCAATACCCTTCACTGGAGACACCTCCATCATTCGTAGTGGTATCCACATATTTTTGGCCATATCATAAGTGTGAAGATAAGGTCGCCTTTTGATCAGATGTTATTGGTGGTTGGGTATAGATAGTAAATTTGCAGTAGAGAATCAAATAATAAACATTCAGAGAGAGATAAGCCTATGGTATTTATTATTAAAGAGTTTCAATCTGACCATATTTCAGCTTTTTGTTGGTTATTCATATGAAAGGCCTTGGGAATATTTTTTCTCTTTACAACTTGCGAGTCGTGTACCACCCCCCTGTATCTGGAACTAGAATACGAACATAATGGCTATTATCTGTGAGAGCGGGTAGCGGATGAATAAAGTATTGTGAACCGAGATAACAGCAATCCATTACCGAGAAAGCAAGAAGTGTCAACTTTGGCATCATCACCAGCCTCAGCAGCCAATCAAAAGTTGCAGAGGTCTGGTATAAGTGTATGTGCTATCCCAGGGGTCTGCAACCTGCGGCTCCAGAGCTGCATGCGGCTCTTCAGCCTCCTTGTTGTGGCTCCCTTTGGCTGCCGCGGGGAGATCTCTGATGGGGGATCCCCTTCCTCCCAAGACACTGCGGAGGAGGGGGATTCCCTATCCGGTGTTCTAATGAAAAAAATCTACCAGTGAAATAAATCTACCACAGGGCGTGTACAAATGGCTGTGTACAATGACATCCCCCTCCTTTGAACCCCAATTCCTCTGGAATGGGGATATGTACAAAACCAAAAATGTAGGTGCAAGTGGGGGACACCTGTGACTAACACCCCCTAAAATTTAATTGTTAGGCTATCATCAGAACATAAAGAACTCTGCCCATCAAAAAACACAATGCTGGAGGCACCTGAACCCATATTTCTCTGGAACAGGAAGGGGGTACAGGTGAACAAAATTAAAGCTGCAAATGAGGGACACCTGTGGCTAACACCCCTTAAAATTTCATCGCTAAGGCATCGTCAGAACATAAAGAACTCTGCCCATCAAAAAAATCTACCCTGTTACGTTAGAAGCCTCCAGCTTCTAATGTAACAGGATGATACGTTAGAAGCTGGAGGCATCTAGGGGCATAGTTCAGTGTTTAATTTATTTCAAATTAGGCCTACACATGCACACTTGTTGTAACAGGTAAAATTAAAAAAATATTAAAACTTTTAAAAGTTTATAAACTGTGTTATGTTTTGCGGCTCCAGACTATCTAGATATCACTGGGGTGAATGTATGTACAGGTAGTCCTGGAGTTAAGGACATCCAACATACGGACGACTCTCAGATACAAACTGCTTCCCTGCTCCCTCGTGTTTAGGACGGAGGCTTTATGGGGGAGGTTCGCATGACTTGCAGAAGAAGTCTGAACTGTTCTGCAAACTCTTGAAAGTCTTTAATGACCAAGACAAACTCTGCAGTTGTTTCTTTTTGAATATAAAAGCACAGCTTGCTCCAAAACATAATGAATGTCTAGAATGTCCATAAAGTTTTTTTGCTTTTTTTGTGATTAACTCACAGTGAGGAATTTACACAGTAACTGTCAACACGCTGCCTAATATTATGTTGAGACAAACCTCTGTCCTAATTGCATTTAATAAAATAATGTACCTGTTCTGACTTACATACAAATTCAACTTCAGAACAAACCTACATTTCGTATGTAACTCCGGGACTACCTGTATATATACATGGAAATTTTAGGGAGTGGAAAGTTTTGTTTGATATTTTAGTCTTCTCTGCAATAATTTGGTATTCAGATGCTGGGAGACGAACACATGACTGTTGTCACATCATATAGGACCAGAAAATTGTACAATGTATAGTTGCATTTACAGATTGAAAATAAATATATAATTTACCTTACTGTATTGGAGACTGGCAGTCAGAAACCTGAAAAGAGTTTTTACGTTCTTCCCGTTAGTACCGGTAGTTTCTTCTGATTGCTCCAGTCTCCCGTCTAAGGTATATAAACCACCTCAGAATTACATTTTTTTTTCTTTTCCAGAAGTGAGAAACCACTTTTATTACTGGGGCACCCCCAGGCTTTTAAACAAATGTCTGCTACATCACCCAACTTCTCTTTACCTACACACAATAGCAGGCAGGCTCCTGGAAGTCAATTCAGCAGCATTGTATTACTTCGACAGAAATTCATCTTTGTATGTGGAAGACAGAGATAGGTGAAAGTTTGGATTTCAGTGCAGCATTGTCAGAAAGAAAGACCCTCAATAGATTTTTGATAAATTAGCAGGTTTTTTTCTGTATTTGCAGGAGGTAAAAAAAAAACTGGTGTGTGTACTGCAAAAATGTATTAAATGGGTTGCACACTGGTTCAGTGGTTAGCATTGTGAGCTTTGCAGCGCTGGGTCCCAGATTTGAATCTTGGCCAGGACACTATTTGCATGGAGTTTGCAGGTTCTCCCCGTTTTTGCGTAGGTTTCCTCCCACATTCCAAAAACATGCAGTTAGGTTATTTAGTTTTCCTTCAAAATTGACCTAAGACTGTATTAATGACATATGACTATGGTAGGGACATTAGATTGTGAGCCCCTTTGAGGGACAGCTAGTCACATGACTAAGGACTTTGTACAGCGCTGTGTAATATGTTGGTGCTATATAAATACTATGTAATAGGCCAGATATGGACTTGGCTTCTAGTTAGACCGGCACTTCTGTGTGTCTGTATGACAGTGGGGGAGACATCAGAATATAAGCTGGTATGGGAGCAGGTATGATGAAAATGCTTCTGTATATCCAAAGTATTCACACAGATTATATAGACATAAATCACTGCTCCCTGGGTGTTTTGTCAGCTATGTACTGCCCTGGGAGCTAGATATAGCCAACAGGTCCTCTTAATTGTATCAAACATTTTGTGCCAGGCTTCATGCACACATCCATTATATCAGGCAATCTGTAGCAGATAAGAAAATGTTTTTCCGAAATAACCTTCTTCTCAAAAGGCTAAAAATAAACAGAAGCGGAAGGAGCCGATTGTAATTTCATACCCTTTTTTTTTCACTCTGCCAAAACAATTGAACGTCTTTTTCTTCCAGACAAGTGGAAGGTGAACTTGAAGTCATCTGGGAGTCTGCGTCCAATGAAAACAGACAATTGAAGGCGCTCTTACACGACACTTTGAAGCAAACCAAGCACATCGCTAGCGACCTGTCCCAAGGCTTCCAACACAACTCCGCCATTGGCTTTAGTTACTGCGAAGTGAATTCTTTCTCTCACCGGGAAGAGACAGCCAGCTAGAGCCGAAGACGAGCCGCTTGTCTCCACTGTTAACGGAGTCATAATTATAAATCTCATGTTACTTTTCTAGTTTCCGTGAGTAGTTTATGCATTATGTTGTGTCCTGTTACTGGGCTCAGCATCATTCTGGAGCAGCAAGCCATTCTTTCTGAATCAAAATGGCTGCTGAAGGTTTAACAGTTTTTGATTGGCCGTCCTTTGCTAGTTGTTCCTAATTAGTGGCTAAAAATTATATAGAGAGTGAGTGTATACAACTCTAAAATTATGTACAACAGCCAAACCCCTTATATCAGTAAATCAAAATGAAAGAGGAAAGGACAGCAGGGATTTCATATGGCTGAATCGTTTATGTAAAAGCATATTGAGGCTATAACTAAAAGTTTTCCAAATATTGACAAGCATAGATATACAAAAACGCCTAATTCTAATGTCCCTGCATTTAGCCCTTCATGGTTAAAGGGTTGCAGGGACCTGAAACTGTACTGTAAAGCAGTTAGGCATGGAGAGGTAAATTGGATCCGAGTGCTGACGCGTTTTACCGGTTTAGGCTTTCAAGGGGG
Source organism: Pyxicephalus adspersus (assembly GCF_032062135.1). Taxonomy (NCBI): domain Eukaryota; kingdom Metazoa; phylum Chordata; class Amphibia; order Anura; family Pyxicephalidae; genus Pyxicephalus; species Pyxicephalus adspersus. Next base: position 4,196,274 of record NC_092866.1, on the reverse strand, counting down.
ATTTAGGGGAAATCTGTTATAGTACAGTTAGATTATAAAAAATGTTGTGCCAATGCGAAGGCAGTTGAGAAAATGGAGAAGGGGGGATGTGTATATACAATGGAGAGCCAAACTAGCTGTTTATGGTGTTTGAATAAGACATTGAAGTCCATAGACCAGAGAATAATCTGGGTACAGACTGGTGGTAGTGAGTCAGTGATTTCAGATTCATAACGAATTGCTTGGCTGTAGAAGGAAGGGAGACTGCTGGAGATGTCAGCATATCAGCTGCTGACAGGCACAGTCAGTGCCTAATTAGGAAGCCCCAAAACTTCATTCACGTCTTTGTTCTTTAACAGCTTTGCAAATATCATTTATAGAGCTAATTGCACAGTGCCATTTCCGCCATTTTGAAAACTTTCCTATTATCAGGGAAGTAGTTGTTTTAGTGAAGCATTGAGGATTTTTCCAATCCTGCGAAATTGGAAAATGCAGCTGGCCTTCTTCCAATTCAGCTGACGTACTGATACATCAATAAGAACATTGATCCCTATCATATATCATAAATAGAATGATTGGCAGTCAGTGAAGGGATTTTTCAGTGTGTTGAAATCTTTGTCTGATAAGACGTCTTCCAGGAACAATTCTAATGTGCACTGCAACGTGGCCCTTTTATCACACGTGAAGCTCAGATGAGGAGCATTGGTGATTTTATCAGCTCTGTATGGCCCGCCTAATGGTGGCCACACATATCAATATAATCAAAGATCCCCCATTCCACTGGTTTATGGAGTTCCCATGATCCAATAAAGCTACAAATACATGTCATATAATAGTCACCTGAGCATGTTCATTCATCTTAGGCAACTATTACGTGACTTTAATCTGCAATATACATTGGTTTCTTGACACTGAAAATTGAGTTAAATTGTGATAAATATGAGGTCCACATCCCATTATTTTGTCATGGGAAATGTGACCTTCTCCTATACATAGTATTCCTATAATAGATAGGGTAGATAATGGAAAAAGAAGTAAGGCCTCGTTACCCAATTCGTTTCGCCACAAGGCTTTTTCAGAGTTAGAAAGCTCTGTAGTGAAACGCGTCAGTAAACAAGACCTTACTTCTTCTTTCCGCTATCCAATGGTAGCAATAATTAAATAATCCAATTTGATAGATCATTTGCATATTAAAGTGATAGATTGTATTTCCATTACATGTTTGATTGCAAAATGCAAGGCAATACTGTGTGTGGTATTGTTCAATATTTCAATTATTTTAGATTGCCTATTTGCAATCACTCATACCTACAAATCCTTAAGTGTACGGCTACATTTAGACTTGTCAGCTTGATAATCAACTCTGAATATGCAATTTATATTGCAAGGTTGTTGTTGTTCACAGGGAGCCTTTAGGATTTTTCTTATAGGCACCTGGAGTTTTGTGCTTATATCAACATTCTATTGTCAACTGCAGATTGTTGCGGGAATATTTTTGCATTGGGTGGTGTACATAACCCTGAGCAAAGGCTTCTCTGATTGGATAGAAATTGAATGGGTAGCCCACTTCTTAAAGGAACTGTTGGAACGCAAAATGCGAATGTGATTAGCCTGCGAAGGTAGCAGCTGGTCCAGCTTATGCAATACACTACTACCCCAGGGCTTGGCATATGTCACAAGTGCTTACATCAAAGCTTTCTCACACACTTTTTTCTATTTTCCTATACATATGGAACACTAAATGGTACATTTTCAACATTTTAAGCACAGGGTAAAATGGTATATTTGTAAAGTCAACGCACAGATGTTGGAGGGGTGGTTAGGATAGGCTGCAGAAACTAAAATAGGCTACGCTGGGACCTCGTCATTTAGAGCACCACATCCCTTAGGTAAACCCTGCCAATATAATAATATATTGGATGCCTTTTGTGTAATTTACTAAATTGTATTCTTAACGAACACACTTTAAACTTGAATCTTGGGAAAATAATATATAAAACGTATAGCCACAGGCACTGTATACTTTTGCTGTATTATCACTAGAGTTTGGTTGGGGTCACATGGCCGCCCCTTGTGGGTACGAAAGGTGACAATAAACCATTATTTTATTCCGTTTGGTACAACCTGTCCAAGCCTCTGTACTGTTACCGGTGTTCTACCAGCTGCACCCAATATATTCCCTATAAAGGTACGTTTTATTTATATTAATTCATATCATTTATTTTACTAAACCCAACCTATCTTTAATAAATGTGAAAACTCTAATTTATAAATGTTTATATGTAATTTGTGCAATACCAGTTTGAGCTTCTACTCTGTCTGCTATATATTATATATAAAAACACTATGAAATGTATGAATAGCTGGAATGTTTTGTTTTAGTTATGGATAGAATGTGAAAGGTTTAGAACCCCTGTGAGGTTTTTATGGCTGTCTGAGATTCACTCTCACTATTTGTTCTGTTGACCTTAGTCTTTAAGACGGAAAGAGAAAGGGAATATGAAACTTTCCCTATTCTTTCCAAAGCTATAACGCATTATCAGATTCAATGTTATTTGTAATGAATGTATGGTACTTTTATCGCAAGATTAACTTCCAAGGAGTGATAAATTAATAAAGTGATCCTTTTTTGAAGTAAAAGGGTCATTTATCTTCGTTTCTAATATTTCCTCAATCTTCCGACTCTCTGTTCAGTCCCCAGGACTGCAGAAAGAAATGTAATTTCCAAAGTGATTTGTTGTAGCATATGCGTGACTTCTTCCCCGCCCTCAAGAACAATCCTGATAAACCAACTCTGTTAAATGTAAAAAGGGGAACAAGTCACATGTTCATCCATACCTGGAATTTGGGTGTTTCAGTTCAGCTAAATGACCATTAAATTAGCCTCCATTAACAAAGAAAAGAGTGACTTTTGAGAGAAAACGTAACAAAAAAAATACACCACTTTCTGAAAATGAAAGGTAACTAGTTGTCATATTAAAGTGCACCTGGGCCCAGACTATGGGCAATAAATGATTACCACAAGTAGGTAAAGCAAGTCACCTCTGATATATTTAGTATTATCTACTCACAAGTTGACTTGTAATGTTGTGGTAGCTTGCCCAAGCCACTTTTTAATAACTGCTGTGAATATACCCCAATGTTTATATCCACACAGGTAGCACAAAAACCTTCATCTAATCCCCATGCAATATGACAAAACAGATGATGATTGTCCAAGAACAAGATGGCAGGTGTGAAAGTTGTGGGACTGCCCTGTTGTACATGCACAAATCCTTCCTTGGTGTCAGGAAGTCTGCATCATTTTTAATACTTCATTTTACTCTTATAAAAGTGAGAAATGTTATCAAATCACTGGGGTAGAGATGTTTAAAAGGCATTATATCGGGGAAACAGATGGTTTGCAATCCCCCTCTCCTATTTGGTGATGGATAATCCAGTTTGATGAAAATGTCCTGTTTTTAAGCTTCCCATAGACCAGTTGTCATCTATGTCCAAAATGTTCACCTCCTATCCTCAGAAGAATGTCCCCTTTTCTTTAGTTGTAGGAAAACAGATGAGTTTTGACCTGTTTTTCTCTCATATATCAGGTCATCTGTTTGTTGAGGGGTTGTTTTGTTTTCCTGATGCAAGGGTTATTTTATTTCTCTCTGCACTATACGACCAAGATACTCTTGTGTAGGTTCTGAGACTTTTGGGTAAGCAAGCTCCTGCCTCAATGTATTGCTGGGCCTAAAGGAAACAGAAATATGATATTTTTTAGTTCTTTCTGACACTCCAGCTAAATCCTGGATGACTATATTACTTTGGGTGTCTGTTAGATGTCACCTTGTTTTTGCTTGGTCTTCTGGATATTGCAACAAAAGCTTAGTGTGAGTAACCACAACCTTTCAACATGGAACATCTTTACCCCAGTGAATGTAAATTGAAGAACCGACCTGAAGACTACCTGACACCAAGGATTTATTTATGCCACTACAACATGGTGTTTCCTGATTGTTAATACCTTTCATTGTGTTCTTGGACAATCAGTATTTGCCTTGTCACATTCCGTGGTGATTGGTGTCTGTCCTACCTATGTGGATATAATTACCGGGGCATTTTCATAATGCTGAAGAAGGGGCTTAGACAAGCTGTGAAACAGCAATGTGTGTAACTACTACTAGATATACAATGGTCTGGATGAATAAGAAGCTTCACAGACAAGCCCTCCCTCACCCTTTTAGCTTCTTGTAATGGGAATTTATTCATTATCAAGCATCACAACAAAGAATCTAACTGCTTAAAAACAATACTACTGTATGTTTTCATAGGTTTGTCATTTTATTGAATTGTGAAAACAAATTACTCTCCAGTGTTTTCAATTACTGAGATGATTGCAGGTTTGCTTTAGGGCCCATTTAGACCTTGTCTGTTAAGACTGCCCATTCAAATACGTGAGCTGGCAATGCATTTCCCATTCATAAAACCCAGACATAACCATTTTGGCAACATGGTGCACCACATCTCACAACAGAAGTTGGCCGCAATACATAAAGCTTCAAAATTAAAGCCACCACAATGCCCTAAGACTTGTAACGTGTCTTTTAGTCTATAAAGTGCTTACTGCTTGTTCAGAATATGTTAATATTTTAATGTGCATGAGCTGGGCACAGGTTCACGTTAAACCTTTGAGTCACTGGCCCAGAACCAACAATCAGATTGGGGAAAGTCAGAGATAACTTCTGATCTGAATGCTTTTTCTTGGTCCTGGAAAGTACCAAAGCCGCTGATTTGCCATGGCAGCCAGAAAAAGGAAAGTTTGCTGATAAGAGTAGTGATCTGTACATTTTTTCTGTCAGAACCTATGCCTATCGCCTTTTGATCCAACATCTATGTAGTGCCAGGGCCTGCCCAGCTGGGTAAAGATTAAATGCAAAGTCCAGGTAGGTCCTACTACTTTATAGTTGTGGAAATTCTAAATGGAGACCTTATATTCATATTCTGTAGTCATAATGTCAAATGTGTTAGGGTTATTGGCTTCCCCCCAAAAAATTCTTTATTAAAGACATATGACTATCACATTAGATTGTGAACCCTTTTGAGGGACAGCTGGTGACATGATTATAGATTTTGTACAGCGCTGCGTAATATGTCAGCGCTAAATAATTACTGTGTAATAATAATGTGTGATCATCTAAATGCAAGTAAATCTGCTGAAGAGAGATTTTATGTACTTTTTGCACAGCAAATATATTTTATAGTGTTTTATTGCTTGTAAAATGTATTTTTGCAGGAATAAAATGGCATATTTTAAATAAATGTCGTGTGGTCTGGCTCTCATTTTAAAATCCAACTGTGGAAAAAATAAAAGGAAGGACTATCAGACTGCAACACTGTAAAAAGGTGAAAAGCTGCATCTAGGGCTGATCTCTTTCAGACATTTGTGAGCATCAAAGCATTGCAAAGCAGCATTTACATGACGGTAGCATCTCTGAACCAACACCTCTCTCTAGGTCGGTGACCTTGGATGATGCCCAAGCAAGAGCTGCCATTTTGGAGTGAAAAGAAGTTAAAGGGATCACAGTCAAGAGGAGTACTGTGTTTTCTTTGAAGGTAATAAAAACCTCTATTTAACAAATAAAACATAACTGATGATAGTTCCACCAGTTGGTTGTTAGTCTGCAAGAAAACTTACTTCTGTGCACCACTCTGATCTTGGTTTGATTTTATAGTTTAGCTGCCACCCACTGTACAATACCAGCCTTCTTATTGGCCAGAGATGCACTTATTTAGGAGGGGCTACTGTGCCCCAGCCCCCGAGGGAAGCCAAGTATCATGAAACAAGGATCGGGCAGGCACACAGAATAGACCTATACTTAGAAATGTCGTTCACTTGATTATGCAACTTTATCAGCATCTCAATAAATGACATGAACAGGCAAGCAAAGCCAGACTCCTAATCTGCTGAATCCATGTGTATTTGCATTATGGCCAGGCATTTTTAGAAGTAGAGGTTGGCCATGGCAGCCCATATTTTACCCTGCACAGGTTTCTAATAGAATGACTCCCAAAGGCAGTTTGTTTTTATATTAAAGACATTTTATAGCACTGAGTCACTCTTTGGAATCTATTTACTTTTTGCAGCTGTGAACAAGGTTGTCCTATCTGTCACAGCCTTTGCTGAACAAGAGATGAGCGGACATTTCTACGGCTTGGTCTGAGTCATCCAGTATCTCTTCCAAGCACAATAACCACTCCACTACCCTGACCCGAGGAGCTATGTGGCAGATATAAGACTTTAATTACAAGTCAGTATTGATTTATTCTGCCAACCTAGATATTGGAAAAACAAATTAATATACATTTAGATTCCAACGCAACATTTCACAGAACGATTACAAAAAGCAAATATGTGAAAAGAGAAGCTCGCTACATGTAGTGTATTTTATTGTATTGTACTCAAATTCAAAGATCTTTCATTACTTTTACAGGTCTGCATGAACATTACAATATGCGGCGCCATCTTTTATCATTTGAAAGCGACCATTGTTCTTTTCAGTGACTTGGCCTAGGCTGAGATGATGTCATCAGTCTACAGGTGATAGGCAGGATGAAGGATTTCCTCAGTCTCTTCTAGTCATCAGTCTGCAACATTGTAACAAATCACAAGGTGAGCAAAGGAACAAAATTAAAACATTTTGTCATAGAAAATACTAATGGCAAAAAAAAAAAATGCACATAAGCATTATGGGTTGTATTTATAAAACAGGGAATCAGATATTCCCTCAAACATTCCCTCTTGGTAATCTTCCAGATCCATGTGTTCTAATGGCAATAATTGATTCCCATCATTCAATGTTAGATTCTCTGTTTTATAAATAGAGCTCTATGTGTTAAAACCTGCTTGTTTCGCACCCTTAATCCAAATAACTACATACTTACACAAGAAAATTCCTGCAAGGCTGCTTGCGGCCCATGCTAAGGCCTTTGACAGGGTAATTGGTTCTTTCTCAAAGCTACTTAATTGCACATTGGTGTACTCTCTAATTTCCTTGATTGGGTTTTTTCATTATACACCACCCCCACTGCAAATGTGAGAGTGAATGGCCTGGTATCTAAACCATTCTCTATTACTAAGAGTACTAGACAGAGGTGCCCACTTCCACCACTATTTTTTATTTTAAGTTTAGAGCCCCTTATGCGACGAATCAGAGCTAACCCTAAAAACACGGGATACCAGTAATAACACCTTTGCATACCCAGGGGATTTCCTTGGAGATGATCCTACCCTATATACCTCAATATTGCTGAACCTGATCCTATTATGTAACACAGGATTGCTTCCTAAGAGAACAACAATCTATTGGAACACTCTTGGGAGGTTCCAGTAAGTGTTAATACAAATGAGACTAAACCACAACAACCCTAATATTTCAGACTGTAAGACCATTGGATCAGCACTCATAAGGAAACCTCAATTCATTTTAAAATATTGACCGAATAGAAATTGGGACTCCTCTTTGATAATCACAGTTTTTACATCAAACTTAGACTCAGATTCCTCCCTGTCACATCCCAACTCTTCGCCAGTCCTGATTTATGTATGTCCTGAATTCCCCCTAAGAAGCCGATATGGTGAAACGCGTCGGGAAATAAGAGACACAAGGACTTCACCCATTAGGGAATACTAACTGGACCTGGTTTGTCTAATTGACCCACCAGGATCCTTTTTTGTTTTTATCCCACAATTGCTTGTCTAGTTTTGGAGCTAAAGAAAACTCTTCTGCATGATTCCAATGTGAAAAGAGAGAGGCTTAAACTAAGCTAAAAAATTGTCACGTTGTACGTTCATTCTGTCACACTTAGCTATATATTGTATAAGAATCATGTTGAATACAATCAGCCAGAAAAAACCCTTTCGTTGTATTCTCTCTTCTTTAAAATTAACAGCCAATAAAACTGATCATAGAGTAGCAGTTTATGCAAACAATCTCCTTTTCTATATATCGGACCCACTTATTACTCTACCCAACCTTTTACAGGAGATCAAAACATAAGGGACATCTGAGGCGATGTCCATATCTCTACCGGCCTCCATAGGCATAAATTAGAACCACATTTCCCCTTTAAATGGACAGGACATGCTATCTTTTATTTACATATACGCATCCCTGCAAGACTCTTGCATGAAGTAGAACTGAATTACTTACCTTGGAAAACCTGCTTGTTAACTCAAGTGTATATTTTTCATATAATGATGCATCAAAGTCCATGTGACTTGTCATCTTCGTTTTCAACACCATACAAAGTAGGACAGGTACATTTTAACTTGTTTTGAGGTAAATGCATAATACATGCCTTGTCATGCACTCCAAATGCACAGTGTGGGCTTCTAGACACTACCAATGTGCTGCAGTTTGCAGCTGAGTAGTGCATGCTGCATCTTTGCCATTCAAGTGCACCTTGCAGCTTTGCATAGCCATGCGCTCACATATGATGTACTGAAGTGCAGTTCTATGAAACATTTTGGAAGCCAGCACACAATGCATATGCTGTGCATTAATGCAACACATGTGTGAATGAGCCCTGACACCTGCATTTGGAAAATTACATTCAACTCCTTCAGATGCAGAGAAACTCAAGAAAATACACACTGAAAAAGCCCACGAATGCATGAAGCTGGAAATACATTGATGTGAGTCAAACCCAGACTAAAACAAAACGGGAAAAAAGGCTTTTTATGGCAGCAAATCTCCCAGCTGATTCACAATTTTCAATCATTTTATCACAGGCAATCACCTGTGCAGCACAAAGTCAGACTGCAGACTCCCTGAGGCCAACAGAAGTTTTGTGAGTATTCTGAGGTTTCATCACAATATATCTTTGGTATAGCCTGTCACTTTTATATCTGCATCTCTATGATCTGCGCTCACCTTGCAGGATGGAGCAATGATTATAGTGTAAGCATTCATTACCTCCTGTATAAATATACCTCTAACAGTGGGATCATTGTCTCCTCTTCCTGAACTCTTGCAGGCTAATCATCAACTCCAGGGACATTACCTGTAAGAGAATCTTTGGAATTCTGATTCCTCTTCTCAGTGAGCTTTTTTTCTTTGTACACACTGTCGTAATATTTATTCTGGATCATGCTGCATTAGGTTACCACTGGTCATGTGGCTCTGGTAATGTAATGTTGATTTATAATATTTGCAAAATGCATTATCATGGCAGCATGATAGCTCAGTGGTTAGCACTCTGGCTTTTGTAGCACTGGACACTAACTGCTTGAAGTTTGCAGGTTTTTCCCATGTTTTGTGGGTTTTCCCCAGGTACTCTGATTTCCTCCCACATCCCAAAAACATGCAGTTAGGTTAATTGGCTTCCCCCAAAAATTGACCTTAGACTGTGGTAATGACATGTGACTATGGTAGGGACATTAGATTGTGAGCTCCTTTGAGGGACAGCTAGTGACATGACTATGCGTATATGTTGGCGCTATAAACATACGTCATGTTAAGTTGTATCTAAACCTAAGAACAAAAAGAAAAATGTTACATATTGCAGCTTGCCAGCTCTTTGATGTAGAGGCCTTGTGTGTGTTTTTAATTTAGATTACACCACTTCCTGGTCTAGCGTGACAACACTTATTAAGGTGGAGAAAACAAACACCTTTCCTTGTACTTCTCCATAACACAGAGAGAAGGGATTCCGTAGCCTTCAGAGAAAATTAGGAGCAAGGTAAGAACTAAGTTACCACTTGTGTGTTGCTTCAACAAAAAAACTGTGCAATAATGCAGCACACAGTCCATGCTTTGGTGCACTGGGTTGTCATTTGTTTTTTACATCCTAAACCTTACCATCGCAATGCGCCACATCACACATTGCTGTGCCCTTTAACAAATGCAGCATGCACTGCTTTTCTTTGTGTTGGGCATGAATGGGCTGCAGAATGCAATGCAGGGCAGTGTTCATGCATTTTTGCAAATGCAGCTAACATCCCTGGTAAAGACTATATGGGCCTGATTTGTTAAAGCTCTCCAAGGCTGGAGAAGATGCACTTTCATCAGTGAAGCTGGGTGATCCAGCAAACCTGGAATGGATTTCTTCAAAGTCATTTGCTATTTGTTAGCAAAAGTTTTCGATACAGATCCATTTCTGGGTTGTTGGATCACCCAGCTTCACTGATGAAAGTGTATCTTCTCCAGGCTTGGAGAGATTTATTAAATCGGACCTAATGTCTTTATAAGCAAGGTTCAGCTTTATAACCTGTAAAGAGAAGTTAGGGTTAATCTTCCAATGAGGACACCTGTTCCTGCAACAACCAGCTAAGAATGAATTTCTCCTTTTTATCTTTTGCTTTCTTATTCTGAGTAAAAACGTGACTGCCGGGTTTAAAGTTATGGCAAGCACAACTTTTCTTATTTGCAAGTAAGGATGTTCCTATCTTTGCCACAAGGGGGCGTGTCACAACCTGCACATCAATAGTCACCAGGAAATTTATAAAGCCTGGAAATCGTTAGCTTGCTGGTATTTTAACCATTTCAATCTGACCTAGATATAAAAAAAAATGTTCAAAGGTCAAGTTAACTATTTCCATGTGTCAGTTAAGCATTTTACTCTCCACTGTTCTTTCCAACATTTTTATTAAAACTTGTCACGTAGAAGCGGCCAAAATAGAATTTGCAAAAGATCAGATAAACATTAGGCGTCCGTTCACACCTCTTCATGCAGGTGAGCGGTGTAATGGCAGTCTATTTACTTTTAAATGGCCTTAAAGTGGACCTGTCACTTGGAGGTGATGTGGGGTGCCATTGCTGACCTGGTTCTATAACATACAGCTTGCTTGGTGTTTGGACCCTTGGCTTTCAATACCTTCTAAATCACTGACCCAGAATGGAGATGCAGCTCAGGCGTTCAGCTAATGGCCACACTTACCTCCATGCTTGTTTCAGATATGTGACTGTAACTCATAAAACATCCAGGCAAATTAGTTCAGTAATGTGGCTTCCATATCCTCTCCTGATGATGGTTCTATATAAATGATAATAATTTTAGTCCAGATAGGTTTCCTAATCACCAACATGCATCAGGGACTACATTTCCCTCCATCAGGGCTCAATCATTTTATAAATACATCAAACAAATAATAATCCATGATACATGCTGGCTTTCTGTATTTTCATTCATTTTTTGCTACCTTTGGACTTTTTGGCTTTTGATACACTTTACACTTCTTTGTTTTTCAACTCCTTTAATGTTATCTTTGTATATGAGCGGATCCACATTAGTTGCTGGCATAATTAGCATTATCTACATGTGCTGCATGATAATGAAAACCTAGGTCAAGGTTCATGTAATGCTACAAGCAAGTCAAAATTACAGACAGATCCATTCTTTTTTCTTTTTTTTTTACATAAGCGTGACCATGGGGATATACACGCAAGACACATTAGTGATATACATGTTACATATAAACTTTGTTTTGCCTTTTTTATAGGAATGCAAAGGATTAACAACGCTCTTCCAGGGTATTGTGCATCTTTTTGGTAAAGGTCTTTGTAGGTAAGACTTCTGAAACTGAAATATAAAAGTATATTTAAAAACACAGCTTGCTTTTTTTCTTTAACTTTGCATTACTGTGATGATGTCCAACATCAAATGTATTTTTTAGGTTAATTGCAACAGGAGCAAATGTAAAACTTCCAAGCATGTATTACCCCTCACAGGGATTGCAGTTCTGCCCCTGACAATACCATCCTTGTCCGGATATCATGCAGTGTCGTCATCTATTTCCTGTACTGAGATGCCGGTCATATAAATCCTGCTACCTGTGCAATTTGTGGCTGACCCCGGAAATTCCAGTTGATAGTATACTGTATAAATGGTTCATCACTTCCCATTTATTCACTATAAGTTCATTACAAAGGACAAGGGGACGCTCCTTGTGTCTGGAAGAAAAGAAGTTTAGGCTCCAGGTAAGGAAGGGATTCTTCACTGTAAGGTCTGTGAAAATGTGGAATCGGCTCCCTCAGGAAGTAATTTCAGCAAATTCTATAGATTGCTTTATAAAAACGCTGGATGATTTTTAGAAGCACAGAATATACCTGGGGATTAGGGATTTAAGGTAAAGATAACAGAGACTGTTGATCCAAGGAACATCCGATTGCCTCACGGGATCAGGAAGGAATTTTTTTCCTTTATTGGAGCAAATTCAAACATGTTTGCCTTCCTCTGGAGCAGCAGGGTGGCTCGGAGGATAGCACTCTGACCTTTGCAGAACCAGTCCTAGGTTCAAATCTTGGCTAGGTCACAATCTGCATGGAGTTTGCAAGTTCTCCTCGTATTTGTGTAGGTTTCCTCTGGGTACTTTAGTTTACTCCCACATTCCATAAACATTCAGTTAGATTAATTGGCTTCTCCCAAAAAAATTGACCTTATATTGTGTTAGACATATGACTATGGTAGGGACATCAGATTATGGGCCCCTTTGAGGGACAGCTAGTGACATGACTATGTGCAGCGCTGCGTAAGATGTCGGTGCTATATAAATGCTGTATAATAATAATGACTATGTCTATAGGGTTTTATCTGCGATATGTTTATTTCCTTAGTAATGAACTTGATGGACTTATGTCGAGCTAACTAACTATGTAACTATAGTTGGGATTTGCATGATAATTTGGTTGAACTTGCTACACTCTCTCTTTTATTTCTTTTTCAACCCAAATAGCTAGGTTACTAGCTTCACAACACGACCTCATATTAGTTAATGATGAATCGGGGCCATAATGCAGGGATTCTTGCATGCTTGGGACATCCATAAAAATGTTTTTATTATCTGGAGGAATTAAGTCAGGGTCAATGCGTCATAAATTGGTCAGTACAGAGTGCAATCTTTCTACAGTCTTGCTGTGTTTCAGGCAGCTTCTATCTGAAGCTCTTTCCAAAGTGTTTCTTGTTCACTGGTGGATTTTATAGACTATTGTATTGCTGGAAGATATCGGTTCCCTTGCTGGATCAATGCAAACAAGTTCTCCTAAATGTCTCACACCCAGACCATGTTCCCAAATACCTTCGGGGTCATACAATGCCTTTTAGATGATTCAACAGTTCTTCGAAAATTGTGACCCAGTTTTGTTCCCATATAATTGTTCTATTAATTAATTGTGTCATCATGGAAGCTCCCTAAGTTACTTTGCCAACATTCAGTACAATGGAGCCTCCTGTCCCTCCAAAACTCTAAGGCCCATCCCACCCAACTTATTTTTTTGCTTTTGCACTTCTTTTTTTTTTGTTATTCTAGGTAATACTCTGGGTTTTTCTTCCTCTTTTAGGCAGCCTTCAATAATGCAAAAACAGCTCTACCTTGGGTGAAGGGCGCAGAAGGGGCAGGTTCACTCATGACCCCCTATATTCACTATATGTCACTGGATGTCCTTCAACCCTAAAGCCTGAAGACTTCTAGTGGTGGAAACAAATTATCTAGGACACTGTGCCCTAGTAGAGGTGAGTATTTCAGGGAGACTTTTTTTTTTTATTATTTGCAAACCTCATGGGGAGTTGTTAAAAAAGAATAGCCAGAAAAAAATTGGAACCACCAGCCCTGCCTTCCTAAAACTCTAATGCCCCAAAAGGGATATTTTTGCTTTCACAAGCTCCTTTTTATGAAATCTTCAGGTCAATCATGTAATGTTCTGGGTAGTTCGTAATGATGTAGAAAATGGCACAGTAAGTGCGGGGCCCCATGGTGATGCCCTCTGGAGAGGTGGGTTCATAAAATCATTTAGTACAGGGTCTTATTCCACCCTAAGGACAGGAAGGAGACTGGAGGAGATCTGGAAGTGTCATAGTGCCTTAAAAGAGGTAAATAGAAGTAATCAGGAAAACATAAAGCAACAAGCCTTGTTTTTTAATTACAAAGCTTATAACGAGCCAATTAAAAAAAATAGCTAGTAGCTGAGCTCTAAAAATTTTTATAGGCTTAGATGTGAGTGGTTCTCTTTAAAAGTAGTCCTCTGTCTTCCAGCGGGCAGGTTTAGGTTAGTGACACCCAATCTTCCCATCCACCTGTCCTGTAATGGGTCATTACACGCGTTTAATGAGTGGAGAAACTGTGTAAGCTATTACTGTGTTATCTAAAGCGGAATATTTACAAGCGATAACCTGAATACTTTGCGTTTGGCTGGTTTATATATAATCCAGTAATTTCCACTGTCAAAGTCTATGTACCGAACGCAATAACCTGCACTCCCCATAATATGTCGTTACCAGCTATGTGTCATAAGCCTATGGACAGAAAAAGGTTCCAGTGGCTTATAATGCCTGCCCTGTATGAGCTGGGAGTCCAGGGAAGGTGACAATGAATCATTGAACTGATAAATCTAGGACAACAAAAAATCCAGTTTGTGAAAGAATTCCCATTTTGGCCAGATTGAGCAGGTTGTTCAATATGCTTCTGCTAGGGGTTGGGGGCATAAGTGGAATTTTGTGATGCATAACTGCACCGTGCAAGTTTTTCTGGTGGAAACTGCAGAATTCAGTTCAGAATTCAGTGACGGAGTGAAAATTGCACAGGATAAATGCTGCAATGGGAAATAGACATTGGCCGAAGAAGCTTTAGCTTTGGATGCAATTACAATTTGGATGCAATTATAAGTGTTACTCTGGGCAGAATAAAAAATGCTAGGTATAGGCCTAACACTAGTGGCTCAGTGGGTAACACTCGGACCCCTGTAGCACTGGCTCCTCAGCTCGAATCCTGGCAAGGACACTATGCAAGGAGTTGCAGTGCTCATGTGGGTTTCCCCTGTTCACTCTGGTTTCTCCCAAACCTCAAAAAACATTACATAGTTACATAGTAGGTCAGGTTGAAAAAAAGACCATCAAATCCATCAAGTTCAACCACTAGAAAAATAAATATATCCTAAATATAAAACCCTATGGACATAGCTGGTCCAGAGGAAGGCAAAAAAACAGCCCTGGTACAATTTGCTTCAACAGGGGAAAAAAATTCCTTCCTGATTCTATGACACGATCGGCTGTTCCCTGGATCAACGGTCACTGCTATCATTAGGTCATTTGACTTCCCATGTTGTCCCTAATTGAAAACTAAGCACAACCAAAGTTATACTTCAAAGTCCTGGTTTTGGGTGCTAAAGGGGGCACTGACTGTGTCAGAATAAAAGCACAATTGGCTTAAGTTCCCATAGCGAGTTGGTGAGAGAGCATTGTCACCCTATAAGGCTGGGAAAACAAAAGCAAATTTGCTGCTGATTTTACATGACCAACTGCTAAAATCTATTTCCCAATCAGGAGGGGATCAGCTAAATGCCCCAAAATGCTGCACACTCTTGTGCAACATTCTGCCCTTCTGAACTGGCCATGTTCTAAAATTTAGTACTTCAAAATTACATTTACCAACACATCTACTTCATTTCCAATCCAGGAACAAATGAATGGCTGGTGATGATTGGTTAGAATACATTTTCCATCTAACTGTATTAGGGTGAGTTCACACCTGCAGCCATCTATGGGAAATGAGTTGGGGGCAGTTAAGTGCTGCCCACTGCCAAATCTTCAAACATTTTATTAGAAATAGGCATATGGGTTGCAAATTCCAAGCAGTTGGTAAGGAGTCCAGATCGGTCTAGGAACTACTGCTCCCCTTTTGAACCAGCCCTTATGAGTCAAGAGGGAGCTTTTTGCACAATTTTGGTATTTGGGTTTAATGCTCTTTACCTGGGAGTGGTGGAAGCGAATTGCTAGCTGTTAGGTCACTGCAGGATGAAGTAATGATAGCACAGTAGCTGGCAGGGGACCGGGCATCTGAAGCACCCTGTGTAGATTCTTGAAGGGTGCAGAGATCTAATAAACAGCGGCAAGACAAATGAGTGTGTATAAAATATATATTTATATATAGATAATACATATAGATAATAAACTTTGATGACCCTCCATTGCAGAGCAATATTTCCTTAAGTACACCAATTTTTTTCTTCTAGGACTAACAGATAATTCATCATCTGATTGTTCATGTGGATAATATACCCATATGCCCAAATAACCAGCATTGTAAAATGTATGTGCAACCCATCCCCATTTATCCCTTTGTGCATTGTAGCGAATGATCAGATAAGTCCTGAGCAAACCTTGCATGGATCATACCTCGCATCTATCTGATTGTCATCATGGAGCTCTTTCATAATCACTGACCCAAGGTGTATGTAAACACTGACAATGAACTTCTATCTTTTGCTCTGTTGAATGCACCATTGAAAGTGTTTTTTTGTTATGATTGCTTGATCGGTTAAAAAAAGAATACCTGTTGATACTGCCAGAAAACTTGTGAGTGGATAATTTCCTGCGGCTCTACTTCACTGTTACATAAAATAATTGCAGGGTGCAGATGTCATCAGGAGTAACGTAGGGCAATTTTTCCCGGTAGGGTCACAGGTGGCAATGAAACCCAGAGGGGGTCCTTTGTGCTGATAACAATTATCTTTGGTAGTTTGCATTTATTGCATGCAGTTCCTCCACTGGTTTGGGCAGCATGGTGGCTCAGAGGTAGCACTCCGGCCTTTGCAGTGCTGGGTCCCAGGTTCGAATTTCAGCCAGGACGTTATCTGCATGGAGTTTGCAGGTTCTCCCCATGTTTGTGTGGGTTTCCTCCACATTCCAAAAACATGCAGTAAGGGTAATTGTCTCCCCCCAAGTTTCTCTTAGATTATAATAATTACATATGACTGAGGTAGGGACATTAGATTGTGAGCCCCTTTGAGGTACAACTATTGACATAACTACGGACTGTACAGCGCTGTGTAATATGTTGGCGCTGATTATTCCAGACTTTTTACGATGCAGACAGGGTCACAAAGGGCTGCTCCTGACAGTAAAAGATGGAGGCAGGGTCACAAAATATGGCAACCCCAGACAGCACAGCTATGTTTCAAGCTGTTGTGTATGATAGGAGACAATGTGGGAGGGCTGGTCTTTTGGGCTGAGTTCTGTACCGACTCGGTCCCGGTTCATACAGGAAGGTTCACATTTCTCGGGATGCAGTTCAGTAAGTAATATAAAAGTGCCAGCTGAGGTATTTTATCATCAAAGGTGCTGGCTAAGTTCTTCCTCTTAGGAAGTGGCAGCAGTTCCCGTCCAGCTGCTCTGTTATCATGATTATCCTGTCAGCACTGTGTGTAGGTTCTGCAGAACAAGGAGACTTTGTATGGCCTGCCAGGCGTCCATTGTTGGGGCACTAACTGGGGCTGGGCTGTAGAGTGACACAATGGTAGATGTTAATCCAGGCGGAGTGTCAGAAGCAGTGGGGAGAAGTCTCCCTGCTCAGTGATTAGGGGCAGGATTAATTATTACTGACAATGACCTCTGATCTGCCATCCTTCTGGCTGCCTGCAGGTTGATGAGATTACCTGAGCTCTATAAAACACTTAGGGATTGCCAGTATCAGCTACAGAGATCAGCACGGGACTGGGAGCTGCACATTGACAAGCAGGGACTACCTCCAACACCCAGGTAACAACAAAATCAAGATACTACCAGTGCTTGGGTAAAGGTGGTACTCAAGGTAACACCGACATCCAGGAACCATCGACATCCAGATACCACCTGCATTCAAGTATTACCAACACCAAGGTAAGACCAAAACCAATATACTGCCAGTGTTTGGGTACAGCTGACACACCGACACTCAGATAGTACCAACACTCAGGTACCCAGGACACCTAGATACTGGCAGCACTTGGGTGTCGCTGACACCAAGATATAACCAGCGTTCTGGTACCACCGACCCATAAACAACACAGATACTGCAAGCATCCAGATACCCTCAAACACTGGATACTACAACACCTTGGTGCTGCCAGCATTCAGATACCAACAACACCAAGGGATTACCAACAATCCTCAGATACTACCAAGTAGTAACAACACCAAGATACTCACCGGGGAGACCCCTGGGTGCCACTGATACCTAGATATTACCAGCATTGTGGGGCCACCTATACATAAGAACTACTGACATTCACATACTACCGCACCTAGGTACCACTGACACCCAGTACTCAGTGGGGTGTCATTGATACCTAGATATTACCAGGATTCTGGTACCACCAACATAGGAGAATCACGGACATTCAGATACTACCAGAACCTACGTACCTCCAACACACAAAGACTATCAACACTTATGTGCTACTGGCATCCAGATACTACCAGTGCTCAGGTACTGCCAACACCCGGGGACTACCAAAACTCTGGTACTACGCTCTCTTGGATAGTGCAAGCACTGACATACTGACACCCAGGCTATACCAACTGTCAGGCACCACAGACACCCAAGTACTTCCAACACTCAGGTACCTCTAATACCCAGGTATTCTTGTTATCTCCAATATTTGGTTGCAATTGAACCTCCAACAACCAGATATCAACAAGACATAGATATTTACAACATTCGGATACCTCTTGCAATCAGGCACTACCAACACCTAGATACTACCAGAACCTGGGTATCACCATTATTCATTTATCACCAACACCAAGGTAATTCTGACACTCGGTTACTAACAACACCCTAGCCTAAAACATAAGGTGTATGTGTGTGTTGGGGGGACCATTCTGGCCAGAATTGTACACATGTTGTATATATGTGTATTATATATAATATATATGATGTATATATTATTATTATTAATATTACTGATATCACACTTGGATTTACATGAAACATAAGCAGCTTTTGTAAGGTGTACATGGGGAGTAATGATGTCACTCCTCTAAGGAATTAATAAAGTGATAATGTCACTGCTATATGGTATAAGTTACATTTTAAGGATGGCAATATAATTTCCCTGTCCAGAACACGCTGACATTTAGAAGGTCATACATTTTGTTACATACAACACACATTATTGTACACAGGGAGTTTTCATAGGTAGGAAGTCTGAATAATTTAGCACACCACCAGAAAAGAATGCATTTAGAGAGTAATGATGTCACTCTTGTAAGATATTTGGTATTGGTTATTTTGTTTATTATGCCAACTCTGTACATTTTATCTAGAGTGATGTTGAGGGAAGTGACATTTCTGTAAATATATAAATGTAAGATTGGAGTTCTTAAAATCATTTGCTATTAGTTGCCAAATATTTTCAACCCTGGACCAGATCTATACCAGGTTTGATGGATCACCCAGGTTCTCCTATGATAGTCTATCTTCTCCAGTCTTGGAGAGCTTTATTAAATCAGACCCAATGTGTACACTGAGTGGTGATGCCATTTATATCAGCTGTGAAAAGATAATTGTATTTGTAGCAACCAAATCGCTTATCTTTCTCATCTCTCTCCTATCCCACTCCTCTCTCCCTCTCC
>NC_092866.1:4168645-4176106 GCF_032062135.1 Pyxicephalus adspersus | reverse complement strand
TCTCTCTCTCTCTCCTCTCCTCCTCTCTCTCTCTCTCCTTCTCTCTCTCCTTCTCTCTCCACTACTTTCACTACTCTTGACATAACAAAATGTCTTTAAATATTTAGTCCACCGTCTCCTCCAATCCCGATGGTTCATACACAATTTGACCTTGTGACATTTTCGCCACTTTTGTTGCAAAACACTAAAGATGTCTTGGACATTGGCCTAAAAGACACGCTTCATGCTTCCAAGCACAGAAAAAAAGCTTTTTAATAGCTTTTTAACCAGCACACCCGACGGTTATATCAGGTACCGAAGTCTGGAAATGCCCGTTTACTATGCACACGGGTGAATAGTTTGGCTTGTTTGGAGTTTGGATTTGGGTCTGTTTGACCCGGGTCAATGTAGAAATGCTACATGTGTATTGTTTATGTTGGTGCAATCTGCACTGGTGCGTTTAGCATTATTTAAACATTGCATTCTTAATTCTCAGCTGCTTCTAGCTGTCCACCGAAAAGAGATCCTGGGACTGTGCCATAAATCCAAACCCTTTTCCATTGTCCAGGTCCAGCTGTTACATTGGGTTGGGGAGCTATAGCCGTGTGTAAGCTCAACTTTGATTGTAACAGCTGTTTGTCTCTTCATTTCAAGTTCAGCAATAATACCAAAAATGTGTCCAGTAGAGTCTCCGCCATTCTTCGTCTGTCTTGGTTATTGACACTCTCTGTATGGCTGGATGTCTGGGATTTCAATTTCTGGAACTCTCTGTGTATGGCTCGGTCTCTGGAACCCTCGCTGTATGGCTCGGTCTCTGGAACCCTCGCTGTATGGCTCGGTCTCTGGAACCCTCGCTGTATGGCTCGGTCTCTGGTGTTCTGTGTGTATGGTTCAGTCTCTTACACATTCTTTGTATGGCTCTTCTCTGGTACTCTGTCTGTATGGCCCAGTACCTGGAACTCCCTCTGTATATCTTGGTCTCCAGCACTCTTTGTGTATATGGCTTAATCTCTGGCACTCTCTGTCTCTGGTATTCCATCTCTGTCTCTGGTATTCCCAAGAACAAACAAAAAAAAAAGGAAAGGAGGAAGGGACTTTAAAAGCATACTTAATCACATATTTAACTGTCTGATGTTGCATGGAAAACAATGATTTACAATTATATTTTATGTTAAAACCAACTTTAATAAAATATTTAAAAAAAATAAATTTTCCAAACTTATGTTTGGAACTTATATTTTCCTGATTACATTGACATGTCAGACTTTTCCTCAACGCGTTTCGGGACCTTGGTCACTTCCTCAGGAGTCTGTTCCACAAATATAATAATACTCAATTAGAATTATATATATATATATATATATATATACAAATCCTCATAATATATACATCTACTCATCGTGTTCATTCTTACATACCCCTTTATTCAGTAGAACCTCTTTGGATATACACAGAGAGAGGGAGGGGGTAGAAACACACACTTGTAACACGCATCCACAGGTAGCTCTTAATATTGGGCTTGATTTTGGAGATCCTTTTGGTACAAAGAAATATTTTTCATTTTACTAAATTTATTTATTAATGGATTTCTTTCATTATTTTGTCATCCATTATTATTATTTCACTTATTGACCATACTTAGTCCATTAATAAACAGATTAATTGTGATTCAATGCCAAAAATATCATATTCTAGTTCCCTTAGTAATTTATATAGACAACTCCTATCTGCTCCTAGTAATAAAAGAGCCAGTGTATCGTTTGGTCTCATTCTCTTTGTGTGGCTCAATCTCTGTACACTCCCTGTGTAGCTCATCACTTTTGCTGTCTCAAAAGCGTATGGTTCAGTATCTGGCACTCTCTTGTGTATGTCTCGTTCACTGCCACTGTGTGTATTTGTCTCGTTCACCGTCACTCTTTCTATGGCTCAGTCTCTGGCAGTCTTTTCATCATTTGGCCTCTGGCACTCCCTGGTTCAATCCCTGGCACTCCCCCTGTATGGTTTGGTCACCACTATATTTACCAGTGTAATGTTTCAACATAACTTCTAGTGTGAAATAATTTTGGACACAAGGTATCAGAGCCGCCCCTGCCCTCCTCAGACTCATTCAGCTATGTGTGCGTGTATGTTGTAAATCGCCCTCAATATCAGGATATCAAATGACACCGGCTATTTACAGCATTGCAACAAAACCCTGTGCCACCCCTGTCATACCACCTGCAGCTTTTATTATGTTTAGGACACAATTAGGAAGACAACACCAAACATGCCCCATAACCCTTGGTAAATTGTAGAAGAACAAAATCGCAGGCTAAATCGCACAATTTTACTTGCAACATTGCCCCTCCCATGAGGAACCCCTGGGGGTTTATATCTCTAAAGGAAACTTTGCTGCTTTCTACTAACTTTTTTTGATTGAGTGCAAAATGGAGCTTTGTACTGCACAGAACACCTTCAGCAAAGTGAATGAGATATATTCCTGTGGTGTTGTGCATTCTTTAGGTTCATGTATTGGTTTAGGGGTATTTGGATGAAGGTTGTATAATCCTAAAATGAACAATTAAATAATCAGAGGTGAATTGCAATGAAATTGTATGTCGAAACCACTCAGTAAAAGCAGAGATATATGTACCTGAAGTTATATGTCAGTCATGACTGCTCGCAAAAGTCAAGCCTAGTCCTGATTCTCCAGCGCCTCTCTATTGGTCATTTAGGGTTCCCTTTCCCAATATAGAAAGGTTTTAGAGTTGGGAAGGTAAAAGGGGTAAACTTGGATTTCTTATTATTTATTTTATATATCACTGTCATAATAAAGTGGACCTAAACTCAAATTTTTACTTATACATAAAAGGGTCTCAATCTCAGGCATGAGTAGAAGGGGCATTTTCCTTCATTGAGCATGCGCAGTGAGATTGGCACCCTTTTTTTTCCCCCCTTTTACATTGAGCTACGTCACCTAATCTCGCGCCTGTACAGTGCAAGATCGAGTGATGTACCTAGAAGAAGAAGACCGAAAAAGGATGATGATGGCAGCGCCCAACGAAGAATTCCAGGACAACGCGGGATCTGATCGAGGAAAGCTCCAGAGTGATTGAGGAATCTGTGGAATTAAATGTGTGATTTGTTTTTATTTTTCAGTTTAGCTGTCCTTAAGGTAGCACTGTACAACATACATAGGAATATATCTGAGCTGGCCTGGCTCCATCATTCCTCTCTATACTACTCTTGACACAGGTATTTGCTGGAGAACTGCATGGACCCTAAGGTTTCATTTTGGAAAACTCCTCCTGGACGTGATTTGGCTGTAGCCAGGAGGATAGTAATTACTTCCCAGAGACTTGGAATTATCGGCTTATCAAAGTTTTTTTTTCTTTCCAGATTAGTGCTTGGCTTACTTTTTGTACATCAGCTATATAATTATAGATAATAGTCCTCAGCGGATGGCCTGCCAGTGGCGCCACAATTTTAGGGCTGGCTTCCAAGTGTACCTGTCATACACTTGCAGCATGTCTAATATATCAATAATTGTCCTTGGAAACAATCTTTCATGATCCTTTCCAATGACAAAAGACTGCACGATGCATGAATGAACTCTGTACATACAGCACCGTTCTACTCTATGGGGAAGGGAGGAGGAGAATGACTAAACAGCACCCCGCTGTGCTCTCTCACCTTCACTTCCATTACGATTCATCTCTCACCTTCACTTCCATTACGATCCATCACAATGACGAGCGTTGTACACACACCAGATTCTTGTCTGATATTAGAGATGATTGTTGGAAGAGAATCATCTGATGTGATAGGTCTGTTGCTGCATACATTTTTTTATTTAATTTTGAATAGAATGTCGAACTCCTAGTGCCTCTGTAAGGTTGTTATTAGGTATGCGTCCCTTTTAACCTGTGATCACAGGAAGTGATGGGAAATTTTTTACAACAGGGACAAAAAAACAAAAATTAGCACTCTAGAAGAACAAGGAAGGGTTGCAACTTATTCTGGAGGAGATAGACTATCATGGGAGGACCTGGATGATCCAGCAAATCTGGAAAGAAATAATTTGTTATTGGTTGGCAAATGTTTTCAATCTTAGACCATTCTGGTTTTGCTGGATTACCCAGGCTCTTCCGTGATAGCCCGTCATGTCCAGTCTTGGAGAGGTTTAATAAATCATACATAACGTTATTATTGCGGTCTGTGACTTCCTGTAACGTTTACACCCTCACTCCTTGTATAGGTGTCACCAGTACAGGAAGTGGGGTAAAATTTAATGCATAGGGCAGTTGAGTTTGCAGAGACATTGCTTTCTTTTTTCAGTGTTTTATTTCCAGATCCCCCTTGTTCCTCCTGATTAATGTGGGAATCACCCAGTTCCCTGTCATTATATTATCAGTATTTGCTTTACTTGAGTCTTCTGTTGTCTCAGGGCAAGGAAAAAAAAAATCCAATGATCCTCTTATAACATAAACATTAAACTCATCGTAGGTTACTGCATGAAGGGAGGTGTTGTGGGTGCGCCATTTTCTTAGTTCCCAATGCTGTTAGAATGCTGGCACAGTTAGAATAATGAGCATTACTGTGAATCAGGTGCATGCTATGAATCACAGAACATGTGACCTTATATTTACTACAAGAAAAAACAATAAATTAATTAAGTGCTTTGAGCAACACATTGATTACAGCACTTATCTCCAAATCTTAAAGTTGTGTGAAGTCACGGCAATCAAAAATAAATTGATGTTTTATCAGTGGACTTCCTTGTTGACTATTACTGAATTATTAGATTAAAATGCTATTTGTTTTGTGTCATACAGGGTCCGACAGCTGGCAAGAACTCCAATCGCACGATGGGTGAGGTTAGGAAGAGAAATGAGGTCCAAGATGATAGAGCTGATAGCCAATCGGTCGCGAGCAAGGAGTCGGCAGCCATGCAGCTAAAGAAACAGGCAAGTAGAAGTTTTGATTGTCAATTACAGGCATACTAGTGATTGGATAGGCTGTATTCTCAGTGATGTCACTGGTCTCTAGTGATTGGATAGGCTGTTTTGTCAGTGATGTCACCGGTCTCCAGTGAATGAATAGGCTGCATTCTCTCTGACATCACTGGTCTCTAGTAAATGGACTGGCTGCAGTCTCAGTGATGTCACTGGTCACTAGTGACTGGATAGGCTGCACTCTCAGTGATGTCACTGATCTCTAGTGATTCGATAGGCTGCATTCTCAGTGATGTCACTGGTCTCTAGTGATTGGATAGGCTGCATTGTCAGTGATGTCACTGGTCTCTAGTGATTGGATAGGCTGCATTCTCAGTGATGTCACTGGTCTCAAGTGAATGGATAGGATGCATCCTCAGTGATGTCACTGGTCTCTAGTGATTTGATAGGCTGCACTCTCAGTGAGGTCACTGGTCTCTAGTGATTGGATAGGCTGTATTCTCAGTGATGTCACTGGTCTCTAGTGAATGGATAGGCTGCATTCTCAGTGATGTCACTGGTCTCTAGTGAATGGATAGGCTGCATTCTCAGTGATGTCACTGGTCTCAAGTGATTGGATAGACTGCATTCTCAGTGATGTCACTGGTCTCTAGTGATTGGATGGACTGCATTCTCAGTGATGTCACCAGTCTCTAGTGAATGGATAGGCTGCATTCCCATCACTAAACCTCCATGCCTGTTTGCTTACTACTTTCTACTCTCTGTTGAAGGGCCCATGATCAGCCTCTGCAGCAGAATCAGAGCAGTGCTAAAAATGGCCCATGCTGGTATTCTGCTGTATTTAGGACTCTGTCTTCCAGATGTGCAGTTTATAAATTGGATTTGTATCGTGTTATTGGAAACCATGATAAATAGGAGGGGGAATGTATAAGATGTGAATAATTTAGGTAACATACAGAAGTGATATCATCTCGCGGAGGGGTGCAGCATGTGGGCGTCCAGGAACAGACTAATAACTCATCTGTAGACAGTTTGTATTGATTATCCTTCTGTGCTTAAATATAACTGACTCCCATCGACTTGGAGAAACGGAAATTACCTACCATCTGATGATTCAGCTGCTGGTTTTAAACATGAACTAGTGTGTGACACTAATATTTCATGCCGTGGAAGAAATACTGTGGGCTGTATTCACAAAGCTTACACACAAGGATCAAGATCTTCTAATAAGTGACCATTATTTTTTGGTAATAAAATTTTGCAATAAAATAAATAGAGTTGTGTGAACAGAGCCTTATATAAGAGATATAGAGCAGGCTTTATAAACCAGGGCCACATGTTCGCCTACCATACCCCCAAATTATCTTTGGTTTGGCTGGACTGCCCTGGATTTTAATATGATCCCAGCAGCCCCTTGGGGTTGTGTGTTGGAGTCCATGACTCTTGCCCCCTTACCGCAAATTAAGCAGCGTCCCCCCCACACGCAGATGATTTTCAGCTTTCTTTATCTTTCCCCCCATATGACAGAACATGCTTTTCCCCATGGACGAACACCAAGCATGCAAGTTTTTCTCAGGGGCCACCAATGATGGACATTTTTCCTCCACTTGACCAAAGGCACCGGGCATTTTTTCAGGTCTTTTTTTTTTTATTATTTCCTTGCACTGCAAGACTAGGGATGCTTCCATCCAGTTGATCCCAACGCATTTCTTTATTTCCATGGACCACTTATTTTAGGGCATCCTGACCACAAGACCTTTTGCCAATAGATGACTGTGGGGGCATTTTGTTTCCACCCACCACCCAGCAATATAGGGGCCCTATGATATTTAATCCATACTAATACACTCTGTACGCTATATTGTACATTGCATTGTTGTGATTGGTACATTTTGTGCTATGTTGTATGTTACATACACCTGACCCCTGCATTCTATATCTATATACTCTGACAAATCCTATGAGATGTCTGACTTCCAACTATTCTATAACCTCTGAAGAAGCACTCCTGCAAAATGCTTTCAGATATTAGCAACCCTTCATACATAGAATACATTACCTATGCATTGGTCTTTTTTTTGTTATATTGATGTATCACTAACTTGAAAACCCCACAGTCAGGTGGAGTTTGTTAGTTACCTACTTCAAAAATAAAACCATTGTTTATGCATCTTTTTCCTGCACACTATATTTATATACTGTGACACCAAGGCAGGATTGGAGGTGAAAGAGAGATATATTTGCTCAAGATTCCTTTTTTATGTGAGGTATATTTGCCTAAGATTCCTATGTGAAGTAGCAGGTGGAAGACCCTAACCTGGGAGATAATTATTGAAGAAACACTGAGGGTGGGGATATGACATAGAGCCAGGAGCGCAGTCAGTAGCTTGGCTTACAGAGACACAGATAGTGGTTTGTGTCAGTGCAGCTCTATTTGGAGAGACTCAAACAGAGGTCTGTGTGAGTTCAGCTCTGTTTGGAGACACAGCCAGGTGGACTGTGTGAGAGAGCTCTGTTTGGAGACACAGCCAGGTGGACTGTGTGAGAG